>NC_090323.1:173490381-173790381 GCF_040869045.1 Eurosta solidaginis
GAGAAGGCGACAACCTGGCTAGGCCACTCTGACATAATCGGTTTAAGGGCTAGCCGGGGGAGATCTCATCGGCAGCGTCTGTACACCTCTTGGTGCGGCTGCAAGCGGGCGTCTGTCTTGGAGCAAGCGGCTCGCTATATAAACGTGCCAAGTAATATTTTCACCCCCGCTGAGCGGGTTGTGCGCTGGGCTTGGGACCCGCCACGTAAAACCATACTCCAATGAAATATAACAACAAGCCTCGGATAAATACACTCTCTATTGATGACGACCATGGCAAACATTTGAAGGACAATGAATTGAGGGCATGCACCTGGAACGTCCGCTCCCTGAATGGGATTGGTGCAGATGCCCGGCTGGTTGATGTCCTCGTCAAAGCAAAATCTGACATCACCGCCATCCAAGAAATGCGTTGAACGAAGCAAGGAAGAAAAAAGATCAAAAATTGTGACATATATTGGAGTGGCCATGCGAATAAGCGCAGTTTCGGCGTCGGATTCGTGGTGGGAGAGAGACTTTGTCGCCAAGTGCTGGCGGTCACGCCTGTGGACGAGCGTCTCGCCGCTATCCGAATAAAAGCAAAATTTTTTAATATATCATTCATCTGCGCCCATCCGCCGACAGAGGAGAAAGACGATGAGGTGAAAGACACTTTTTATGCACAATTAGAACGCACATACGAGCACTGCCCCCGTCATGATATAAAAGTCATGCTTGGCGACTTTAACGCCAGGGTGGGCAAAGAAGGTGTTTTTGGCCCTACAGTCGGAAAGTTCAGCCTACACAATGAAACTTCTCCTAACGGACTGAGGCTGATTGACTTTGCCGGTGCTCGAAACATGGTCATATCAAGCACGACGTTCATGCATAAAAAGATACATGAAGCTACATGGCTGTCTCCTGATCGAAATACTCGCAATCAGATCGATCACGTTGTGATAGACGGACGGCATGCCTCCTGTGTTTTAGATGTGCGCACGATCCGAGGACCTAACATCGATTCGGACCATTATCTCGTTGCAGCCAAAATACGCACCCGCCTCAACTCGGCTAAAAACAAGGAACAAAAAACACAAGGACAGCTAGACGTCGAAAAGTTTCAATCACAACAGACTGCCAATGATTTCGCAACTCGACTCTCACACCTGCTCTCTGAGGGCATAACTCATCCTGAAGGAATACAGGAGCAGTGGGAGCATATCCCCAAAGCACTTCGTACCGCCGCCGAGGAAAAAATTGGTTACCGGCGGCCACGAAAAAACAACTGGTATGATGAAGAATGCCGCATTGCAACCGAAAGAAAAGACGCTGCCTACAGGGCTACGTTAAAAGCGAGCGCGACAAGAGGAGTGTGTGAACGCTATCGTGAGTTGAAAACGGAAGCGAGACGCCTTTTCAGGAAGAAAAAAGCAGAAGCAGAAAGGCGTGAGTGCGAGGAGTTTGAGCTGCTAGCCACCAGGAATAACGCCCAAAAATTCTACCAAAAAATACGGCGACAGACGGAAGGTTTTAAGACCGGGGCAAACTCCTGTAGGAATGAAAACGGCGACCTTGTAACTGATGTCCAGAGAGTGCTTAGATTATGGAGGGAACACTTCTCTGCTCTCCTAAATGGAGGCAGCAATTCACCGCGCAGAGATGAAGAACCCGATCCCGCAATCGATGATGATGGAATATATGTCCCCCCGCCCGATTATGACGAAGTTAGAATAGCAATAACCAGATTGAAAAACAACAAGGCCGTGGGCGCTGATGGATTGCCTGCGGAGCTATTCAAGTTCGGCGGCGAGGAGTTGGTAAGGCGCATGCAGCAGCTTCTTAGCAAAATATGGGCGGACGAAAGCATGCCCGACGGTTGGAATCTAAGTGTTCTTTGCCCTGTCCACAAGAAGGGGGATACTGCAAAATGCACCAACTATCGTGGAATCAGCCTTCTTAATATCGCATATAAGGTCCTTTCAAGTGTATTGTGCGAAAGATTGAAGCCCACCGTGAACCGGCTGATTGGACCTTATCAGTGCGGCTTCAGACATGGTAAATCTACCATCGACCAGATTTTCACAATGCGCCAAATCTTGGAAAAAACCCGTGAAAAGAGAATCGACACACATCACCTCTTCGTAGACTTTAAAGCCGCCTTCGACAGCACGAAAAGGAGCTGCCTATATGCCGCTATGTCTGAATTTGGTTTCCCCGCAAAACTTATACGGATGTGCAAAATGACGTTGAGCAACACCATCAGCTCAGTCAGAATTGGGAAGGACCTCTCCGAGCCGTTCGAAACTAAACGAGGTTTCAGACAGGGTGACCCCCTATCGTGCGATTTCTTTAATTTGATGCTGGAGAAAATTATACTAGGTGCAGAACTTAACCGCACTGGAACAATATACTATAAAAGCGTGCAATTACTGGCATATGCTGATGATATTGATATCATCGGCCTAAACACCCGCGCTGTTAGTTCTGCTTACTCCAAGCTGGAAAAAGAAGCGGTAAAGATGGGTTTGATGGTGAATGAGGACAAAACGAAGTACCTGCTGTCATCGAGCAAAGAGTCAGCGCATATGCGCCTTGGCAACCACGCTACTGTTGGCAGCCATAATTTCGAAATAGTAAAAGACTTCGTTTATTTGGGAACCAGCATCAACACTAGCAACAACATCAGCACTGAAATCCAGCGAAGAATCAATCTTGCCAATAAATGCTACTGTGGACTAGGTAGGCAATTGAAAAGTAAAGTCCTCTCTCGGCGAACGAAAATCGTACTCTACAAGTCACTTATCGTACCCGTCCTGCTATATGGGGCAGAAGCATGGACCATGACAACAGCAGATGAAACGGCTTTGCGAGTGTTCGAGAGAAAAGTTCTTCGAAAGATTTATGGACCTCTACGCGTTGGCGATGGCGAGTACCGAAGAAGATTTAATGATGAGCTGTACGAGCTATACGCAGACATCAACATAGTCCAGCGAATTAAAGCGCAGCGGCTGCGCTGGCTAGGCCATGTTATGCGAATGAAAGATGATGCTCCGGCCAAGAAAGTGTTTCTATCGGAACCCGCCTATGGAAGCAGAGGTAGAGGGCGGCCCCCACTCCGTTGGAAGGACCAGGTGGAAAACGATTTAAACTCCCTTGGTGTGACCAATTGGCGCCGGTTGGCGGAGCGAAGGAGCGACTGGCGCGCCTTGTTGGACGGTCATAACCGTTTAGACGGTTAAGCGCCAATTAAGTAAGTAAGTAAACGTATATAGACGTAAAAAAAAAACACAGCTATAGCCAGGATTAGCTTGAAATCAAATAACCAAATTCCTTTTTAGTTTCAAACTTCACAGTCCACATTTTCTTTTAGCACACTGTGGGGAGTTGTCACTCAATTTTTACACACACCTATGCTATTGTTTTAGTATTTGTGTAGCCGGCTCTGCTGTAAACAATGATAATGAGCGAAGTGTTGTTAATAATGTTAGCATTGAACAAACACTAGTATCTTTAGTGAGTGAAATTAACCTGCTTAAGGCTAAGAATGCAGAGCTCATAACCGCGCTGAAGTTATCACTCGACGAAGGCCATCGTTTGCGTGCTCAAATTAGCGATTGGAAAACAGAGCTTCGCTCTGATTTTAAACACCTTTGTGACAACAACACTGCTGTAGCGAATGATGTGAAAGTCTTGAGAGAAGATTTTGCGAAGTTTTATGTTAAACAGCCATTGCCTTTGAACAGCTTTCGTTTTCACTCTTTGTCTGACACTCATCTTCATAGCGCTTCATCAACATCTTCTAACATACATAGAACATCACAAAATATTAATGAGATAAATTCTGCTCCTATGTCTAAAGCAGTGGTCAACAGCATTGGTCGCGCTAAAGCCAGTACCTATGATTCTTGTTTAGTTGCAAATAATAATAAGAATGACACGCATAATAAAACCACAAACAATACTACATCAAAAAACAATAACACAAAGTATGCTGTTGAGTCGCAGTATGTTGATGAGGGTAATAAAGGCAAACGTGCAGATGTTAGCAAATGTCGTAAGAAGTCGACCACAGTGGGTTCGTCAGCTGCATCTACGTCAACTTCTGCATCTACATCAACTTCAACATCAATTTATGCTTCGACAGTGGGCTCATCACCTGCATCTACGTCAACTTCTGCATCTACATCAACATCTATTTCTGCTTCGACAGTTTCCGTGGTGCAACCTGTTGGTCCTAGGAAGGTGACTGCCATTCCGCCTCACAGAGCAATTTTTGTTTCTCGGTTGCATGCTTCATTGACTGTCGACTATATTTCAAATTGTATATGCTCTAAACTTAATATTAATAATTCTAGTGTAGAAGTTTTCAAATTTAACTTTAAATATGAAAGGGAAATTTCATCTTTTAAAATAACTGTGCCACACCTTTATGTTGATAGTGTTCTTGACAGTTCACATTTGATATTGAGTTTATAGCAGTAAAGATTTCACTGCGATGTTTTAGCTTATATATTTGTTGCTCATATATTCCGCCCCGGTCGGATATGTATATTTACAATTGCCATAATTTAGCTATTCGAAACTTGTACTCTCAGTTGCGAGACAGTTGTTCTTGGTGTTTTCAACTTATCATCGGTAAATTGGATTAGCTTGAGCGACTCAAACACTTTGACTCCCACCTGTCAGCATGATTTCGTTAAGAATATTTTAGATACATCTCTCGTACAGATCAACAATGTTTTAAATTGTAAAAACAAGATTCTTGACCTGGTATTTGTGGATGAATCAGTGGATATTGCTCTCAATCGTATTTCTCCTTTATCTTTTCCAGAAGATCCCTTACATCCTACGCTTGAAATAGCAATTGATATTGTTCAGCCTCCTAAGGAGCTGTACTTTAAAAAATTAAAATCTCGGTCCCGCTCAAGATGTTTTTGTAAGGCGGACTTCATAAAGCTCAACGAATTGATTGCTACTCATGACTGGTCAGATCTTTATTCGAGTAATGACGTCGACTCAGCGACTTCATTATTTTACGGTATTCTTGATGGCTTCTTTGAAAGCTGTGTTCCCCTTCGATGTGTTAGTGCTGGAACAAGTAAACCACCTTGGTTCACAAGACAACTTATAAGACTCAATAATGTTAAATCTGGGCTTTATAAACGTTTCAAGAGATCAGGATCTTGTGCAGATTTTTCTAAATATTCGGTTGCTCGTTGCAACTTTCATTGTCTAAACCAACAATGTTATAAGTTGTACTTAAGCAGATGTAAATTTCAATTTTTCAACAATCCGAAAAGATTTTACAGTTTTATTAATTCCAAGAGGAAAACATCTGGTTTTCCAGCTACCTTTTCTTTTGGTTGCAAGAATGCTAGTTCTCATAATGATATTACGGAATTATTTGCAGAATTCTTCAAGGCGAACTACTCATCTAAACGTTTTCAATCCGGTCAACACTCCTACAACTTGGAAAGTTTTAATTGCATTCCTAATCCAGTAATTGATAAGAATACTGTTCTTCAGAGCCTTCTCGGTTTGAAACCGATTTTTTCTCCGGGTCCAGATGGTGTTCCTAGTTGTGTACTCAAATACTGTGCAGTTAACTTATCTGAGCCGATATATAAATTATTACAATTATCTGTGGAATCTGCGACATTTCCATTGATTTGGAAGAAATCATTTATTATACCTTTGCACAAAAAAGGTCTAGTATCGAGAACCATAGAGGTATAGCTAAGCTTTCAGCTATCCCCAAAACATTTGAGCGAATAATTACATGTCATCTTCAACACATGTGTAGCTCCATATTATCGCCCTGCCAGCATGGTTTTGTGCCGCGTAGATCAATTACTACCAACTTGCTAGAGTTTACTTCTTTTGTAATGGATGGATTTTTAAACAATAGGCAAACGGATGTGATCTATACCGACTTCAGTAAAGCGTTTGACTCTGTCAATCATGAGCTTTTAGTTTACAAACTTGATTTAGTTGGATTTCCGAAGCATTTACTTGCATGGCTCGAAAGCTATCTCGCGAATCGGACTCAACAAGATTTGTTTGAAAACAGTCTTTCTAGGTTGTTTGATGTAACGTCTGGTGTGCCTCAGGGTAGTCATTTGGGTCCGTTACTTTTCACCTTGTTTATAAATGACTTACCACAAACTCTCATACATTACCAAACTCTTATGTATGCGGATGATGTTAAACTTTGTTACTCATACTTGCTTTCGGAGTCTTGCCGTGTGGAGTTTCTTCAGGCAGACTTGGACTCATTTCAATGCTGGTGTACTGCAAATTTACTAGTTTTGAATTGCTCGAAGTGCAAACTAATGACATTTCACCGAGTGAAGCCAAGTTTGACATCGTATACGTTAAACAGCACGCCTTTAGAGCGTATATCTGTAATAAGTAATCTAGGCGTTCTTTTTAATCCTAAACTGACTTTTAATACGCATATTTCATCAATGGTAAGCAAAGCAACGGGCATACTCGGTTTTGTGAAGCGATGGGCTAAGGAGTTTAATGATCCGTATCTGACTAAGACCCTCTACACATCGTTGGTACGACCAATCTTAGAGTATTGTTCGTGTGTCTGGTGCCCAGGGTAACAAAACTTTATAAAGCGTATTGAGTCAGTACAGAAGCAATTCATTATATTTGCACTACGTGGTCTTAACTGGGATTCTAGTGTGCATTTGCCACCATATAGAAATATGCTTCTCCTTATAAATCTGCCAACTTTAGAAAATCGAAGAACTTTACTCGGGGTAATGTTCATTAACAAGCTCATTATGGGCGAGATCGACTCATCTGATCTTGTTAGTCGACCAAATTTTGCTGTTCCTGATAGAACGTTCAGGCACTTTGTGCCTTTTTATTTACCACTTTGCCGGCAAAATTTTGCCAAAAATAATCCACTGCGAAGCTAGTGTTCGCACTACAACAACTTGTATAACTGCATCAGTTTTGAATGTTCGTTTTCCGAGTTACATAATTCAATACTGTCACGTCTTGCCTGATATTTTGTACTTTCTTTCATATGTATGGTTTAATTTAATTATTTTTAATTGTAACATTAATTTTATGTTTTATATATCTTAGTAGTCGACCGCATTGTGTCTGTGTCGACTTTAATCCAAATAAATTAAATTAAATTAAATAGAAAAAACTTCAAATTTAAAAAATGGGCGTGGCACCGCCCCTTTTATGAATAAGCAATTTTCTATGTTTCGGGAGCCATAACTCGAAGAAAAATTAACGGATCGTAATAAAATTTGGTACACACATTTTCCCTTTAGCAGGAAATATTTCTAGAAAAAATGGACCAGATCGGTTAAAGACCACGCCCACTTTTGTATAAAAGATTTTTAAAAGGGTCGTAGACGAAAATAATAAGCTATATCTTAGCGAAAAAGAGCTTTCTGTCAATAGAATTTTGCTTTTTAAATTGAATTATAACACTAAATTGGAAAACACTAAAATTTTTGAAAATGCGTGTGGCACCGCCCCTTTTACGACTAAGCAATTTTCTATGTTTCGGGAGCCATATCTCGAAGAAAAATTAACATATCGTAATGAAATTGTGTACACATATTTTCCTTATAGCAAAAAATATTTCTAGTAAAAATGGACGGGATCGGTTAAAGACCACGGCAACTTAGATATAAAACAAGTATAAAGGGGCTGTAGACTAGAATAATAAGCTATAACTTAGCAAAAAATAGTTTTGAATCAATGAGCTTTCACTCATCAAGTTTTATTTTAAGAGGAAATGTGGAGAATTTTTTTTTAAACGGGTGGTGCCACGTGTTATGTTGAAAAGTAATTTATCTGAAATGAAATGTACAATTCAAGCTCACGCTGAGTATATAATGTTCGGCTACACCCGAACTTAGACACCCTTACTTGTTACCCTTGAATTTGATCATTTGTAGACAGGTAACAGCTCACTAGTGTGGTGTACGCCACTGTTACCCGTACGTAGCCGTTTCCCCCAACACGGCTTCTTACGTCGGTGCCAGCATCCATGATCCAGATTGCAGCAGCACCTGTTAAGTCTACGTTCCAGTCACTCCTGACCCTATTAGGCTCGCTGATTATCGCAAAGCTGACTCTGCTATCAAAAACTAGTTGGTCCAGCAGACTATCAGCTAATCTGCTTCGATTCAGATTGCTTTGAATAAAGTTTGTCACTTGTGCGCCTGTTTGGGCTTTGCGGCAGCGAATGCCTTCCTGAAGATGCTGCATTCTCCAGACCCGGGATGGTGGTCGACCTTCTGTGACAAACATCTATCACGAAAGGTGTTTCGAAACCGATCGAAATATTTAGTCACAAAAACCAGACTTTTTCTGATGACTCCGTTGTTTCATCAACTATTAAGGAAAAAAATTTTGCGATAACATCCAACACCTTCTTCTACTATATTTAAATGATTGACCATTTTTTTAATCTGAGCAACACGCTGCTAGCAAGTATGGTAAGGAACCCATTGAAGTAATTGGAAGGTTATAAGGGGAAGGTCGAGCCGTGTGCAGATATCCACGCAAGTGGGTAAAGCTGCTGACCGCCATTCACTTGGAAAAAGCCATAGCATGTATAAATCGATGTGTCCTGTAAGGGAAAAATTGTTATTCCAGCTTTTACTGCTGTTTTTATTTTTTACTGGACTTTTATGGATATGTTTATAAGTTTCGCTTTTATTCACTCTTATATCTTTTATTCACACTTTTTATCGCCGGCTTTTTATTTATAACTAGCAGGGTACCCGACGTTGTTCGGGATGCGTATTTATATTAAAGTGGCCCTTATTTTTATTTTTTATTTTATTTAGTGTATGTGTACGACAACCAATCGCACACCTACCAAAGCATCGCAGTACACACGAAAACTTTGCGCCACCTGTCAGCGAATAGATAAATCGAATTGCGCCAAAAGGTTTATAAAAGGTTTAAAATCTTAGTTAAAAGTATTTCATATTATAGGTAAATTTATAGATTTTGGAGCAAATACATTTTTAAAGATAACTCAGTTATCGATTAATTTATCGAAATATCACAAAATTCAAATGAAACCTGTGACCTTCCTCTATTGTTTGATGTCCATATTGTACGCATATTTAGAGGTTTTAGGTAACCTCATTTTAACCGATTATCGTAATATAGCAGCGTAAAATAATTTTTTTTTGGTACGCCACTGTATCTGTTCATGAATTTGATTTTTAATTTATATGAAATTGAAAAAAAAAACTTTGCAAAGGCATTCTTTTATATTCGTTTGGAAACTAAGTGCATTTTCCTTCGTTTTTCAAAAAAAAAAATCCTTAAAATTAGCTTAATTTTAGCTTAAACAACTATATCTTTTTTGTTTCTCACGCGATTTTAATGAAATAAGTTCCAGATTCCCTTCTGGATTACAGGCTATCCGTCTATGAAAGTCTCATAAAAAGCCATTCTTTAGTTTCCGAGGTTATCGATATCATACAGACAGACAAACAGAAAAAAGTGGTGCCGATGGATTCTACGACATTCCAAACGTCAAGTAAAAAAAAAAAAAAATAAATAAATGTAAGGCGCGATAACCTCCGAAGAGATCTAAGGCCGAGCTTCTCTTCCAATTTGCGTCGTGCTCCTCTTGATTTTCCCTACAAATTGGCCGGAGGGGACCTACATGTTTTATGCCGACTCCGAACGGCATCTGCAAGGCAGATGAGTTTTCACTGAGAGCTTTTCATGGCAGAAATACACCCGGAGCGCTTGCCAAACACTGCCGAGGGGCGACCCCTCTTAGAAAAATTGTCTTCTAATTGAAAAACCTTATTTCTAAAATTTTGATGTTGCTTTGCCCGGGAGTTGAACCCAGGGCATACGGTGTGATAGGCGGAGCACGCTACCATCACACCACGGTGGCCGTGGTTGGCCAAACGTCAAGTACACTCATTTTTTTTAGAAATCTTGGATGTACAGACACGATTTTCTAGAGATTTATTATAGTATAGATTATAAAGGTAATGGGATATGCATTTTAAATGTAAAATTGATGATATCTTCTTATTAAAGAAATCCTAATATTTTGAGAACTCTGGAATGTTAAAACATATATGAATGTACGATTTTCAATGATGCTCTTATCAAATAAGCAAAAGGTCTACTAGGTGTGAACCTATGTGTACATTAGACCTGGTTGGTGCCCATTAAAAAAAAAATGTTGTGAAAATCTACCCCTATTATTATTTTTTAAAATTATTTTTTTTTTTATCCTTCGAAATATAGCCGAAATTGTTTTTATTGTTTGACATGCGATTTCTGAAATTAATACTTAATATTTTGGTCATAGAAATCTGCATATTATCGGCAAAAAAAGCCTTTTGGAGTTCCGTGCAGGCCGAGGCCTGATGGTCATTATATTCCCTGTCTTAGTCTGCATTGCAGCCAGCCCACTTCAATGGCTGCCACCTTCTGTACACGCTAGTTCGCGAGAAATTGAGACACGGGCTTGTTCCATCATATCCCTGCCAGAAGTTTTCCGAACAGCCTCTGCAACTTTTTTGGCAGTGTAAGCTGTCGGGTTTCACCCGCTTCTCGAACACCTCTTCCATCGCTAGAATGAAAGCTGATTTATCGCCGCAATATGCAGTTTGGATAAGTGCATTTCCCGATTTAGTTTTTCGGGGGAGCGTATGATGGTCCCTGTATCTTAAGGCCGATGTTAGCCCCGGATGTCTCCTACGATCTCTTCGTAGCAGTTAACCTGGGCTGGTCTATCTACGGAGGTTGCGGTTCGTCTGCTTCTGAGCTTACCTTTTCTTTTCGCCTTCATGGCTGGCCAAGGTGGTGTATTTTGTACTTGCTCAGGGCTTGACTGTCCGGACCTCACCCGAGAGTTTTTCAAGAAACTCTCATGACTTTTTCTCTTGGCCTCCAAGGCCCACGGTTGTGAACCAGACTTCGTCGTTCTCCTTTGCTCTCACGAGCCGTTGTGCTCGAATGGCATCTACTTTCTTGATGTTTGCCTAACTTTCATCTGGGGTATCCCCCCCCCCCCCCTTCCTTTCGTGGTGGAACATGATTGGCCATTGCTGACCCGCCACTTTGTTCCGCTGCTGCCGCCATTGCCAGATTTGGCAGGGTATTTTAACGCCGGCGATAGGAGCACCTTGCAGTGTGAAAGTCAGTTTCGCTCCTATCTTTAACATCGTTATCGTTGGGACCTTCATTCATTTGGCAAATTTGTTTTACAGTTTGGTCTACGCGCCAAGCCGCCATCTCCACCCGATGTGCAGTCCAGCGACTTCCCGTGGCTATCTTTTTATGTGCAGGGACGCCACGCGAGGGTTGACACAGATCCTTATTAGTGTCTGTGTACACAGCCAGAGTCAGGTGTGAGTCAGGAGTCATCTGAACCGAGCCCGCATCGGCAAAAAAATGGTGACGTGGCTTCGAACGTACTTGAAGACCTGCAAAGGTTTGAACAATTCTGATAACAATAAGTCTTTGTTATTATTACTATTATGATACATTGTTTTCTTTTGTTAGTGCCGGACCTCATCAAGAAGCTCGCAGAGGTATCACCTAATCCTCCTGGAACTTAGTAAGATATGTTCCTTTATATTGGACTCCCATGGCCGTTCTGGGTACAGTGCTTTGGGAGAGGGCTGCAAAATGTTTCCCACTCGCACCACATGAACTGGCCGGCTGGTTGCTTTATTCGTTATAAGCAAAGTTCTTTATCTTTCACCAGGAGCTACTTGAGCATTGTGTTGTGGCTTTGTACTTAAGACACAGCTTTGAAGGCAAGCACCTTGAAGGTAGAATTACTGTTGAATTTTTCTCCTAAGAGTGACAGTCGTGAATATATAACGCCATCGACGTTAACGTCCAATATTTTCATCATCTCTCCCAGCGGATTAGGAGGCTTAGAAGCTTAGAATATATCCACGGCAGGTATGCCTGTCGTAAGAGGCGACTAAAATACCAAATTCATTCGAGGGATTGTGTAGCGTAACCCTTTCAAAGGGTTGCCAGCGCAATTTACATAACTTCTCCAACCCAATTCCCGTTTCCTTAACCTCACCTACCCGTTTCCTGTTTCTTTAACATCCGGAGCTTTGGCTACCTCAAGTTCGTCATGGATTTAGGGAGTGGGAGGGTGTTATGGCCTAGAAGGTTTCATGTGGTCATTCCAAATCGTTCCCGAGAGGATCATACTAGTACTGTTTTGGTTCTTGTTACCGGAACGTTCCGGATCTGCATCCGGCAAAAGACTATAAATATCGATAACACCCCGCAAGGCGAAAAACGAACGATTTGGAATTCACTTTGTAAATTTGTTTATGCATTGAAGGGACAAGGCAGTTATTGGCAAAAGAATTAATAGTTACACCCATTGTGCCACTACCGTTTAATTCCCCTAGATTTTGAAGCTTCGTTCCCAAATTGTACCGCCTTATGTTGGATACTCAGATTATTAACGGTCCACCTATTTAGGCTAGTGTCAAGAGCACCGTCGTATGGTGGCGGCTGGTTCCGTCCATATTTTATCTAGTGACGTTTAGCGTGGTGGTATGCATTTTACGCAAGTCATGCTAACGGCTGGCTAAGCGAAAACTTGCAAGGTGTTTAAGCATGGGCATGACTATTCCATATGGGCCTTTTGATTTTTAAGGCTTGGCCTTTTTAATAGCTTCTTTAATCTCTTATATGCGCCCGTTGATTTGCATTGCAAATTGTCGGCAAAAAACACGAGTATTTCCTGGAGTCGGACAGCAAAAATTTTAGTTAATGAAATATTGAAAGATTTACCAGTATAAATAACCCCAAAAATTCTAGATGGGGAAATACAATATTGGCCGGAAGCTTTATATTTTGACTGCAGGGAATAGGTCTCGGCCGATTATTTCTACTGCGGCCAATCAATCAGCATCGACATAGATTACTGAAGTAACTGAGTTCAAGTCCCGAGAAAGCCAACATCAAAACACTTAAAACAAAGTTTTTAAAAGCATGGTTGGCCCATCGGCAGGGGTTTGGCAAACTTCCTAGAAGAATTCGGGGTCAAAACCGAAATCTGTATGAAGATAAACCAAATCCCTGCGTAGGTAAATAGTGTGGAAACAAGTGTTGTGAAAGGCTTAGTGAGCAAGATCGGTTGGTGCTAAATGAACACTTTTGGGGCTTAGGCAACAAGATACGACAAAGAGATTGGCTTCTATCGTGCATGACCCGGAAATGCGTTCAAAGGAGAACATCAGATAGCCTTAAAAAACAGTGGAGCTATGCATATTTCATTACCTATAACGAAAAGCGTTTTAAAGTTTGTCAGCAGTTTTTACTGAAAACACTTAATATTTCCCAAAACACGTTAATATGTGTTAGAAAAAAACATAACTCTTCAAATACATCTTGCTTGACCAAAAAAAGACCTCCTCCCCATAATAAGTCTGACAAAATAAATGTGGCTCTTTTGAAATCATTCATTGAACACCTACCAGCAGTTCGTTCCCACTATTGTAGGAACAAAAGTACTAAGTTATATCTTCCACAGTACTTTCGAAACGTGCCAACTTTGTATAGGTTTTACACGCAGTACTTGATAAATACAAATCAGGAGCAAGCTAAGTTATCCCTAAGAGTTTTTCGTACCATCTTCCAAAATGAATACCATATAGGCTTCCATTTGCCAAAAAAGGACAAATGCATTATTTGTGAAAAGTATAAGAATTCGGACAGAGAACCACAAAACCTCTTAGAACAAACTGAGGAACATGAAATGCACATACGGGACAGAGATAAATCAAAAGAAATTTTCTTAGAGGACCAAAGAAAAAACAGAGAGAATGGGACGTATATCTGCGCCAGCTTCGACCTTCAGAAAGTATTGAATACACCACACGGAAAAAGCGTAAACCTTTCCTATTCAAGAAAATATTCTTTTTATAATGAAAGCGTTTACGAAAACGGCACAAGAAACGGTTATTGCTATTTATGGGGTGAATCGGATGGAAAACGTGGATGTAACGAAATTTCCAGTGCAATTTTCCAATACTTAAATATCGTGGATGAAAGGAGGGCTCATTCTGATATAAGTATATATTGTGATAGTTGTGTTGGGCAGAACAGGAACAGAGCTATGCAAGCAATGATAATATATTTCTTAGAGAAGGCTGCTAACATAAAACAGATTAAACTAATGTACCTGTTGCCTGGGCATACCATGATGGCCGTGGACTCCATACATAGCACTATTGAGTCTTTTATTCGCTATAGAAATGTTTGGGCTCCAAGCGAATGGTATACAATTATTTCGAACGCAAGAATTATACCAGAAAATTATACATGCATTTCAATTCATAATTCGGAGTTTAAAGATTGGAAAACCTTTTCTCAAGCTTTGCTTCCAGCTTCAGTAAAAATATCATTTACGTCTTTGCGTTGCGCTATCTTCGCAAAAAATTCTCCATTGGTTAAACTACATTATGGTTATTTTGATGATAGCGAAAAAAAGGTATACGATCTCAGTACAATTGTGCGGTTTCCTTTAATTTCAAATGTATGTATGTACTAAAAAGTTACAATAAATACGCCTTTAATGTACCCTTGTGTAATCTGAAAAATATAATGGATAACTTAAAATTTTAGGTAACCAACAAAATAGTGTTTGGAAAGTGAGCCAACATGACAGCAAAAAATCGTAAGTACAAATAACAGGACTTTTGGTACAGTGTGGTCAAAAACCGTAGTCTTAATTGTAGGCTCAAGAAATATTTTATACACATACCAAATTTCATGATAGTAGCTAATTTTTGTCAGAAGATAATTACAAAAAACCTTCTACTGTAAAATTTACTTTTTGTTGGTTACACTTAAATTGCGGGAAGGGCTGGATATGCTGTTCGGAGTCCCGGAAATTTGTAGGACAAATTTAAAAGAAGTGCGAGGCAAACTGAAAAATAAGCTCGGCTTAAGTCTAGCCGAAGTTATACCGCGCCACGAAATTTTCGATTTTGTTGAGAAGCCCATATTTATGGCAAACAATGTAAATTAGGTTATGTTGAACTGGCTGGTCAATAAAAACCTCACATAGACTGAATGTGTCCATAGTGTTTACAAACGGAGAGCCCCTACGAACTTATGCCAGGTATATAAAATAATGCATCCTCTTGGAAAATGCTAGAACTTTCGTACGGCTTATGTTCCTTAATATCCGCCTCTACTATTACGTGGCCTAACTTATAAACATGTGACGCCAGAAGGCAGTGTCCATATTTTCTACGCATCACAAGCCTTTTTCTCTTTAGAGATACGAGCATCTTTTTATGTCTGGTATCGTATGATTTGCACATGGTCTGAGAAAGTTTGCAGCCACGTCCTTCTTTCCACCTGAAAAGGACTACCGTGAATTGGATTTGACGAAGAGGTAAGAAAATGGGAGTAGGAAATGGAGAAAGTGCAAGGATAAGATGGGAAGAAGATGAATTTAGGTAAGGGAAGAAGATAAAGGAAAATATAGGGATGTTGAGGGAGAGATTAAGTGAGAGTAGAAGTAAGGAAAATCGCGAAACTGAAATGGAAGGATACGGAGGAGCGCGAAGGATCTAGTATGGAGAGGAGAAGATAAAAAATCTGCATAGAAGTGGAACGAGACTAGTAATGGAACTGGAAGTGGAAATGGGAGTGTTAGTGGGAGTGTCACTGGGTGTGGGAATTAGAACGGAAGTGAAGGTAAAAGTGGAAGTTGGAGTGGAGGTGTGAATGGGAATCATAGTTAGAATATTTTCGGGAGTGGGAGGAAGATAAACGAAACAAGGGATGGACAAGAATAGGAAGATTAAATACAATATAAGGGAATGGTATAGATAACGAAAAGGAAAGCGATTGAAATGTAGGCAAAACCATGTTTGGGCAGAACAAAGTCTGTCGGATAATCTAGTATTCTGTAATTTCCATATGGTTTTTTTTTTTTCAAAAGTTCCTAAGTCTAGAATCCGGGATCGCGGAGTACCGGTGGTTTAAGTCACAAAAATCAGTCGCTTATAAGCGTTTAATCCTGAAATGGTTGAAAATAGTATTTCGGTATCCATTAAAATAGTTTAACTCGCTTCACAAATGTCCCCTTCAGCGTCTTTATTCACCGGATGTCGGGTCGAATTTTGTATTACTACTATCACCAGCAAGCGTCTGAAGCTTCCCCCTACCATCTCTTATAAAAAATTCAATAGCTATTTGAAATTGAAGCAAATTTTTTTATTAGCGACAGAAAAGTTATGTCGGAAGCAAACAACCAACCGGATTAAAGTAAGGTAAAAATTAACAATTTAAGGCATACAGTCAAAAAGTGTATATTCATTGCCCATTTACTTAAAGCTATGAAATTTTATTTAAGTTTATTCGTCGTCTCCTTCGGTGTTAGATACTTCAACAACGTCATCTCCACTGGTTTCATCAGAATCGCCCTTTTCCGTATCTGCGTTGTTTCCATTAGATTGATATTTGTATTTTCCTTTAAATTTTTCATAATTTTCATATTTGTCATGTTTGTCATGATTGTTTTTTCCTTTATTTTTTACATATTTGGTATATTTGTATTTGATGTATACTTTCTCCGTATTATATTTCTTATTACGGTATTCCCGAATTTTATCGAAAAGACCCCTGCCGTATTTGGCTGCCAATGCATCAGAAGCTGAATCATCTTGTGCGTCAATCTCCTTGACCTCGATTGGAGTATCACCAACAGCTTGATTGACTCCTTCTGAATCTATTTCATCATCTCCTGGAGAGACAACCGCAGCAGTTGCCTGGTCGGCCACCACACAAACGAGTAGTAAAGTAAAAATGGTGAAATTTTTCATTTTTCTCGATGTTTAATTCCCGTGGAATGTACTTCGGAAACTGTTGCATTAATGAAAATGTTGAGGCTATTTATAGTGAAACATTTAACCTTGCTCGGTACTTGAAAGTCACAGCCGTTTCGAAATAATCAAGAGCAATGTTCCGGCAGAACTGTATAGAGGCATATTAAATAGAATAATACTTTTCATGGAATAGAGTGTGTTTTTTTTTGTTTTTTTTTTTTTGTTTGCTGAAGAAAGATAGAATAAAAAACAGAAAGGTGAATAAGGAAGTCTAATTGCTAGGTAAAGAAAATAAGTATAATTCTAAAATAAACAAGTAAGGAAGGCTAAGTTCGGGTGTAACCGAACATTACATACTCAGTTGGGAGCTGTGGAGACAATGTAAGGGAAATCACCATGTTGTAAAAGGAACCTAGGGTAACCCTGGAATGTGTTTGTATGACACGTGTATCAAATGGAAGGTATTAAAAAGGTATTTTAAGAGGAAGTGGGCCATAGATCTATAGATGGACGCCATTTAGGGATATCGCCATAAAGGTGGATCAGGCCTGACTCGAGAATTTGTTTGTACGATATGGGTATCAAATGAAAGGTGTTAATGAAAATTTTAAAAGGGAGTGGGCCTAAGTTCTATAGGTGGAAGTCTTTTCGAGATATCGCCATAAAGGTGGACCAGGGGTGAATCTAGAATTTATTTTGTACGATATGAGTATCAAATGAAAGGTGTTAATGAGTATTTTAAGAGGGCGTGGGCCTTAGTTCTATATGTGGACGCCTTTTCGAGATATCGCCATAAACGTGGACCAGGGGTGACTCTAGAATTTGTTTGTACGATATGGGTATCAAATGAAAGGTGTTAATGAGTATTTTAAAAGGGAGTGGGCCTTTGTTCTATGGGTGGACGCCTTTTCGGGATATCGCCATAAACGTGGACCAGGGGTGACTCTAGAATGCGTTTGTACAATATGGTATCAAATGAAAGGTGTTAATGAGTATTTTAAAAGGGCGTGGGTCTTAGTTCTATAGGTGGACGCCTTTTAGAGATATCGCCATAAAGGTGGGCTAGGGGTGACTCTAGAATTTGTTTGTACGATATGGGTATCAAATAAAAGGTCTTAATGAGTATTTTAAAAGGGAGTGGGCCTTAGTTATATAGGTGGATGCCTTTTCGAGATTTTGTACGATATGGGTATCAAATGAAAGGTGTTAATGAGTATTTTAAAACGGCGTGGGCCTTAGTTCTATAGGTGGACGCCTTTTCGAGATATCGACATAAAGGTGGACCAGGGGTGACTCTAGAATTTGTTTATACGATATGGGTATCAAATAAAAGGTGTTAATGAAAATTTTAAAAGAGAGTGGGCCTAAGTTCTATAGGTGGAAGTCTTTTCGAGATATCGCCATAAAGGTGGACCAGGGGTGACTCTAGAATTTATTTTGTACGATATGAGTATCAAATGAAAGGTGTTAATGAGTATTTTAAGAGGGCGTGGGCCTTAGTTCTATATGTGGACGCCTTTTCGAGATATCGCCATAAACGTGGACCAGGGGTGACTCTAGAATTTGTTTGTACTATATGGGTATCAAATGAAAGGTGTTAATGAGTATTTTAAAAGGGAGTGGGCCTTTGTTCTATGGGTGGACGCCTTTTCGGGATATCGCCATAAACGTGGACCAGGGGTGACTCTAGAATGCGTTTGTACAATATGGGTATCAAATGAAAGGTGTTAATGAGTATTTTAAAAGGGCGTGGGTCTTAGTTCTATAGGTGGACGCCTTTTAGAGATATCGCCATAAAGGTGGGCTAGGGGTGACTCTAGAATTTGTTTGTACGATATGGGTATCAAAAGAAAGGTGTTAATGAGTATTTTAAAAAGGAGTGGGCCTTAGTTCTATATGTGGACTCGTTTTCGATATATCGCAATAAACGTGGACCAGGGGTGACTCTAGAATGTGTTTGTACGATATGGGTATCAAATTAAAGGTACTAATGGGGGTTTTAAAAGGGAGTGGCCCTTAGTTATATATGTGAAGGCGTTTTCGAGATATCTACCAAAATGTGGACCAGGGTGATCCAGAACATCATCTGTCGGGTACCGCTAATTTATTTATATATGTAATACCACATACAGTATTCCTTCCAAGATTCCAAGGGCTTTTGATTTCGCCCTGCAAAACTTTTTCATTTTCTTCTACTTAATATGGTAGGTGTCACACCCATTTTACCAAGTTTTTTTCTAAAGTTATATTTTGCGTCAATAGACCAATACAATTACCATGTTTCATTCCTTTTTTCGTATTTGGTATATAATTATGGCATTTTTTTCATCTTTCGTAATTTTCGATATCGAAAAAGTGGGCATGGTCATAGTCGGATGTCGGCAATTTTTTACACCAATACAAAGTGAGTTCAGATAAGTACGTGAACTGAGTTTAGTAAAGATATATCGATTTTTGCTCAAGTTATCGTGTTAACGGCCGAGCGGAAGGACAGCCGGTCGACGTTCTCCGTTTTTTCTAATTTTTATTAAACAGACATAAAGTTATAAGAGTAACGTTCCTGCCAAATTTCATCATGATATCTTCAACGACTGTCAAATAACAGCTTGCAAAACTTCTAAATTACCTTCATTTAAAAGTGGGCGGTGCCACGCCCTTTGTCCAAAATTTTACTAGTTTTCTATTCTGCGTCATAAGCTCAACTCACCTACCAAGTTTCATCGCTTAATGCGTATTTGGTAATGAATTATCGCACTTTTTCAATTTTTCGAAATTTTCGATATCGAAAAAGTGGGCGTGGTTATTGTCCGATATCGTTCATTTTAAATGGCGATCTGAGATGAGTGCCCAGAAACCTACATACCAAATATCCAATATATCTATCTCGATTCCTTTATACCTGTACAACCAACCGTTATGCAATCAAAGTTAATATACTCTGTGAGCTCTGCTCAACTGAGTATAAAAAGTTAGCTAGCTTAAACAAAATTTACATATTCTTTGAATAAGAACATCTAATTGGTAATAGTAGTAAGTCAATAAACATGTTTACAGTTTAACTAAAGTACTAAAAAACAGCTCAATAAATTTGAGTGAAAATTTTTAAGAAACAAGTAAGGAAGATTAAGTTCGGGTGTAACCGAACATTACCTACTCAGTTGAGAGCTATGGTGACTACATAAGGGAAAATAACCATGTAGGAAAATGAACCGAGGGAAACCCTGGAATGTGTTTGTATGACATGTGTATCAAATGAAAGGCATTAAAGAGTATTTTATGAAGGAGTGGGCCATAGTTCTATAGGTGGACGCCATTTAGGGATATCGCCATAAAGATGGATCAGGGTTGACTCTAGAATTTGTTTGTACGATATGGGTATCAAATTAAAGGTATTAAGGAGGGTTTTAAAAGGGAGTGGTGGTAGTTGTATAGGTGGTCGCCTTTTCGAGATATCGCCATAAAGGTGGACCAGGGGTGACTCTAGAATGCGTTTGTACAATATGGGTATCAAAAGAAAGGTGTTAATGAGTATTTTAAAAGGGAGTGATGCTTAGTTCCACAGGTGGACGCCGTTTCGAGATATCGCCATAAAGGTGGACCAGGTGTGACCCTAGAATGCGTTTGTACAATATGGGTATCAAACGAAAGATATTAATGAGTATTTTAAAAGGGAGTAATCCTTAGTTCCATAGGTGGACGCCGTTTCGAGATATCGCCATAAAGGTGGACCAGGGGTGACCCTAGAATTTGTTGGTACAATATGGGTATAAAAAAAGGTGTTAATGAGTATTTTAAAAGGGAGTGATGATTAGTTCCACATGTGGACGCCGTTTCGAGATATCGCCATAAAGGTGGACCAGGTGTGACCCTAGAATTTGGTTGTACGATATGGGTATCAAATTAAAGGTATTAATGAGGGTTTTAAAAGGTAGTGGTGGTAGTTGTATAGGTGGTCGCCTTTTCGAGATATCGCCATAAAGGTGGACTAGGGGTGACTCTAGAATTTGTTTGTACAATATGGGTATCAAAAGAAAGGTGTTAATGAGTATATTAAAAGGGAGTAATCCTTAGTTCCATAGGTGGACGCCGTTTCGAGATATCGCCACAAAGGTGGACCAGAGGTGACCCTAGAATTTGTTTGTACAATATGGGCATCAAACGAATGGTGTTAATGAGTATTTTAAAAGGGAGTGGGCCTTAGTTCTATAGGTGGACGCCGTTTCGAAATATCGCCATAGAGGTGGACCAGGGGTGACTCTAGAATGTGTTTGTATGATATGGGTATCAAATTAAAGGTATTAATGAGGGTTTTAAAAGGGAATGGTGGTTGTTGTATATGTGGTCGCCTTTTCGAGATATCGCCATGAAGGTGGACCAGGGGTGACTCTAGAATGCGGTTGTACGATATGGGTATCAAATAAAAGGTACTAGGGAGTATTTTAAAAGCGAGTAATCCTTAGTTCCATAGGTGGACGCCGTTTCGAGATATCGCCATAAAGGTGGACCAGGGGTGACCCTAGAATTTGTTTGTACAATACGGGTATCAAAAGAAATGTGTTAATGAGTATTTTAAAAGGGAGTAATCCTTAGTTCCATAGGTTGACGCCGTTTCGAGCTATCGCCATAAAGGTGGAACAGGGGTGACCCTAGAATTTGTTTGTACAATATGGGCATCCAACGAAAGGTGTTAATGAGTATTTTAAAAGGGAGTGAGCCTTAGTTCTATAGGTGGACTGCCGTTTCGAAATATCGCCATAAAGGTGGACCAGGGGTGACTCTAGAATGTGTTTGTACGATATGGGTATCAAATTAAAGGTATTAATGAGAGTTTTAAAAGGGAGTGGTGGTAGTTGTATATGTGAAAGCGTTTTCCAGATATCGACCAAAATGTGGACCAGGGTGACCCAGAACATCATCTCTTGAATACCGCCAATTTATTTATATATATAATACCTGCCAAGATTTTAAGGGTTTTTTATTTCGCCCTGCAGAACTTTTATATTTTCTTCTACTTAATATGGTAGGTGTCACAACCATTTTATAAAGTTTTTTCTTAAGTTACAATTCGCGTCAATAAACCAATCCAATTACCTCATCATGTTTCATCCCTTTTTTCGTATTTGGTATAGAATTATGGCATTTTTTTTCATTTTTCGTAATTTTCGATATCGAAAAAGTGGGCGTGGTCATAGTCGGATTTCGTTCATTTTTCATACCAAGATAAAGTGAGTTCAAGTAAGCACGTGAACTAAGTTCAGTAAAAATATGTCGATTTTTGCTCAAGTTATCGTGTTAAAGGCCATGCGGAAGGACAGACGGACGACTGTGTATAAAAACTGGGCGTGGCATTAACCGATTTCGCCCATTTTCACAGAAAACAGTTAACGTCATAAAATCTATGCCCCTACCAAATTTCAAAAGGATTGGTTAATTTTTGTTCGACTTATGGCGTTAAAAGTATCCTATACAAATTAAATGAAAAAGGGCGGAGCACGCCCATTTTGAAATTTTCTTTTATTTTTGTATTTTGTTGCACTATATCATTACTGGAGTTGAATGTTGACATAATTTACTTATATACTGTAAAGATATTAAATTTTTTGTTAAAATTTTACTTTAAAAAAATTTTTGATATATGGAAGTCTATATCTATCTCGATTCCTTTATATATGTACAACCAACCGTTATCCAATCAAACTTAATATACTCTGTGAGCTCTGCTCAACTGAGTATAAAAACAAGATGTTTATTGAACACCATAGCCCGATGGGACCAAGCGTGACCGAAATTTCATTTTTATGTCGAGGACGTGCCGGTGCTCAGAATGACCAATCCTAGAAGGCCAGCCATTTCTAGCACTAGCCTTCCTCTGAAGTTTGTCTGGGATATTCACAATACGACAACCCTAGCATTGAAATATCCCGCGACGTCCACGTTAACAGTTCGATCACGCAGATCGTCTTCAAGTAGCTCTAGATTATATTTAACCCCCCATTTGTAGACAGGTAGCAGCTCGCTAGTGTGATGTACGCCACTGAAACGCGTACGTAGCAGTTTCCCTTAATACGGCTTCTTACGTGGGTGCCATCATATACGATCCAGATTGCAGCAACACCTGTTAAGTCAACGTTGCAGTCACTCCTGACCCTAACCTTCTTCAATTCGGGTTGCCTTGAATGAGTTTGGTCACTTGTGCGCCTGTTTTGACTTCGCGGCAGCGAATGCCTCCCTGAAGGTGCTGCATTTTCCAGACCCGGGAAGGTGGTTGACCTTCTGTGACTGGCAAACAAAGCCTTTTGGAGTTTCCGTACAGGCCGATGCCTGATGGCCATTCGATTCTCTGCCTGATTTTACCTATGTTGCCGTTGGAGAATAAAAGGAAGCCAACAGCTTCGCCCACTTCAATGACTGCCATCTCCTGTTCGCGCTGGTTTGCCGAATATATGGAGACACGGACCTGTCCCATTATTTCAGCTGTAGTGTTGCTTGGAATGCACCTCATTTTGAATGCATTTAACGATACAAAATATACACACACTTATAGACCACATAAGTAGTCATATTTTACTAACCCAGATTATCAATTAAACTCAGCATGAGCTTATTTACATTTGTCAGCTAGTCACACTGACCGACATATGTACTCATTAGTAATTTTGACTGTAGAACCCCATACATATATACATAAATGGGTTACTAGAATAAGCTGACTAGCATTTACTCAGTATGAATCCATGTACAATTAGTTTGTAAGTATTAGTGTAAATATGTATTAGTAACTTGTAATATTTTGTATAAAAGAAAGCGTTTCATAAATAAAATACTGAATTGTATTTGAACACTCAAACATAATCATTCAGTTAATTATTACTTATGTTACATGGCGATCCTCCCAGCCTGGTCACTAGTTAGTAGAAAATGTGCTAATAAGCAAAAATGCTAAAAAGATCTAGCTGAGAAGTGACCCCCCAAAATTTTAATAAATTATAATTTTAAAAGTTAATCCTGCCACAAGAAATAATATTTGTTGGGACGTGTTAAACGGTTTACGTTGAAACCAACATTGAATATAGAGTGCCCACATCACTTTGTATCCAATAATATTAGTAAACTTGGCCATTGATTTCGACAACAAATGACTGGCAGCAAATGCATAAAAACAGAGTGGAATAGAATTTTGAGGACAATCAACGACAGCCAGCATAAGAGCTGGAAATTATAAGACTAGCCGCACTAAAATAAATATTAGACTGGCAGTGAAATAAAGTGGAATACCAACAAAATTTCCAACTGACAGCAGCAATAAAACAAGGATCTGACTGCAGCACGACTAGCTGCAAGACTGGCAGCAATTTTTACATATCCTAATAATTTAAGTCCTAAAAAAATTTGGCAGCCTCACGGCTGCTCAACCAAGAACAGAAATTTTTAATTTCTGCTTACGAATTTTGTCTTCAGATTCTGCTCGGAAAAATTTTTACCGAATAAGTAAATATTAAAATTATAAAATTAATAAAATGGTCAGGATAAATTAAACATTTTTTCTTTTGAAAAATTATAAATAAGAAAAAAAGGTATAATTATTAATAAATGAAAAGAAAAAACCCTTGGTATGGAAAAATTAACTGGCATGGAAATTAATCTTTAAATATTTTGTAAATAGAAAACTTAAAAAAAAAAATAAAAATAAATAAAAAAAAATTAAACTAAAACCAAATTTTTTAAGAAAATTAAAAATTTCTAGAAAAAGATTTTTAAAATAGTAATCTTTATAATGCTAATAAGAAAAGAAATAAAATTAACAAAAACTTTAAGCAAAATGGAATGCAGAGAATAAACAAAAAAAGGGGAAAAATATAAACGAAATTACATAGTATTGTAAGGAATTTAGGGAAATTCCGCTTATTCCAAATCGCCTGCAAACGTTCGAATCACTTAACTGTTGAATAAATAACTCCAATATTCAATCATGCAAAAATGGCCTTTATTAGACTAGTTGAAAATAATTCACAATAACACTTCACAACCAATAGCGTGATTAAATCAAACTGATTGCTCATGCCTCAAGTGGTGCTGCTTTTATACTATTCGGTTGCCTCGCTCGCATATTTCTAGGCGTTTCTCCTT
This sequence comes from Eurosta solidaginis, assembly GCF_040869045.1. Taxonomy (NCBI): domain Eukaryota; kingdom Metazoa; phylum Arthropoda; class Insecta; order Diptera; family Tephritidae; genus Eurosta; species Eurosta solidaginis. The sequence continues at coordinate 173,515,341 of NC_090323.1, forward strand.
CCAGAATTTACTAGTTCGCTGAAGATTGCATACTTTTGTGAGTATCTCTCCGCTGCTGTATGTACATATGTTTAGACATAATGATTGATTTGTTTGTGTAGATACAAGTGACTGCTTAGTATCGGCTTAGATATAACGATAGCCGGATACGAATTAGGGTAAGGAAACTCTGAAACAACAGAGAATAGAATAGTAAAATATGAGGTACCGGCTCAAGTGGATATAAAATTACCCCAAACATCCCAGATGTTTCGCTAGCCGCATTGATTTGCGTAATCGGGCTATTGATCATTGCAATGGCCACGATACTCAGAAAATATATGAAAATGAAATATAAGCAATTGAAAAACGTGCAAGATCGCATCAAAAAAAAAAATTTTTTTTATACAAATATCTACTTTAGCACCTTAATATTTGAAACCAAACCCAAAGCTGAGGAAGAGCAACAAATAATTAAAACAAGTAAGGAAGGCTAAGTTCGGGTGAAACCGAACATTACATACTCAGTTGAAAGCTATGGAGACAAAGTAAGGGAAAATCACCATGTACGAAAATGAACCTAGGGTAACCCTAGAATATGTTTGTATGACATGTGTATCAAATGGAAGGTATTAAAGAGTATTTTAAGAGGGAGTGGGTTATAGTTCTATATGTGGACGCCATTTAGGGATGTCGCCATAAATGTGGACCAGGGCTGACTCTAGAATTTGTTTGTACGATACGGATGTCAAATTAAAGGTATTAATGAGGGTTTTTATGTGATAGTTGTATATGTGAAGGCGTTTTCGAGATATCGACCAAAATGTGGACCAGGGTGACCCAGAACATCATCTGTCGGGTACCGCTAATTTATTTATATATGTAATACCACGAACAGTATTCCTGCCAAGATTCCAAGGGCTTTTGATTTCGCCCTGCAGAACTTTTTCATTTTCTTCTACTTAATATGGTAGGTGTCACACCCATTTTACAAAGTTTTTTCTAAAGTTATATTTTGCATCAATAAACCAATCCAATTACAATGTTTCCTCCCTTTTTTCGTATTTGGTATAGAATTATAGCATTTTTTTAATTTTTCGTAATTTTCGATATCGAAAAAGTGGGCGTGGTCATAGTCAGATTTCGCCCATTTTTTATACCAATACAAAGTGAGTTCAGATAATTACGTGAACTGAGTTTAGTAAAGATATATCGATTTTTGCTCAAGTTATCGTGTTAAAGGCCGAGCGGAAGGACAGACGGTAGACTGTGTATAAAAACTGGGCGTAGCTTTAACCGATTTCGCCCTTTTTCACAGAAAACAGTTATAGTCCTAGAATCTAAGCCCCTACCAAATTTCACAGGGATTGGTAAATTTTTGTTGGACTTATGGCATTAAACGTATTCTAGACAAATTAAATGAAAAAGGGCGGAGCCACGCCCATTTTGAAATTTTCTTTTATTTTTGTATTTGCTTGCACCATATCATTACTGGAGTTGAATTTTGACATAATTTACTTATATACTGTAAAGATATTAACATTTTTTTAAATTTAAATTTAAAAAATTTTGTTTTTTTAACGTGGCGTGGTCGTGCTCCGATTTTACTAATTTTTATTAGGCGTACATATAGTAACAGGAGTAACGTTCCTGCCAAATTTCATCATGATATCTTCAACGACTAGCAAATTACAGCTTGCAAAACTTCTAAATTACCTTCTTTTAAAAGTGGGCGGTAACATGCCCATTGTCCAAAATTTTACAAATTTTCTATTCTGCGTCATAAGTTCAACTCACCTACCAAGTTTCATCGCTTTATCAGTCTTTGGTAATGAATTATCGCACTTTCTTGATTTTTATAAATTTTCGATATCGAAAAAGTGGGCGTAGTTATAGTCCGATATCGTTCATTTTAAATAGCGATCTGAGATGAGTGCCCAGGAACCAACGTACCAAATTTCATCAAGATTCCTCAAAATTTACTCAAGTTATCGTGTTAAGGGACAGACGGACGGACGGACGGACATGGCTCACTCGAATTTTTTTTCGATACTGATGATTTTGATATATGGAAGTCTATATCTATCTCGATTCCTTTATACCTGTACAACCAACCGTTATCCAATCAATGTTAATATACTCTGTGAGCTCTGCTTAACTGAGTATAAAAATATCACATAACAATAATAATGACAAAAAATTATTGTTAAGGCCTTGCACTTATTTGGATCAAACGGCTTAATTGGTAAGCGCCAGAGCTCATCACGAAGCTCACAGAGGTATCACCTAATCCTCCTGGAAGTTACTTTGTGAAAATTCTGCTTACAATGTTGCCTCGGAACTTCATCATGCTCTTTTACATTGAGCTCTCAATACAGTTCTTGGTATAGTGATTTGTGAGGCCTGCAAAATTCTACCCAAACTGAATGCTCGCACCAATTGAACTGGCCGGCTGTTTGCTTTATTCGTTATAAGCAAAGTTCTTTATCCTTTCACCAGGAGCTACTTGAGCACTGTGTTGTGGCTTGACTTAAGACACAGCTTTGAAGGCATGCGCCTTGAAGGTAGGATTACTATTGAATTTTATTCCTAAGATTGACAGTAGATTATATAACGCCGTCGACGTTAACGTCCAATATTTGCATCATCTCTCCCAGCAGGTTAGGAGGCTTACAATATACACACGGCAAGTATGCCTGTCGTAGTTTAGGTTAGGTTGTCAATAAAGACCTCACATAGACTGAATGTGCCCATAGTGTTACCAGAGTTTGTTTGACGACCAAACGGAAAGCCTCTCCGAGCTTATGCCAGGTATATAAAATGTGCAGGATATTCGGTGTGGATGGTGGAGCACGCTACCGTTACATTCCGGCGGCCGCCATATCCATTAAACTCTCTATGGTTTTGAGCAGAAAATATGTCGGATGCAGGCGACTGATTTTTGCCGCTTTTGGTACGAAGATTACTTGAGCCGTTCTCCAAGAGTGCGGGACATGGTTCAGTTTTATCAAAGATTTTTCTAAGCCATTCTACGGTACTTCACACTGCCATCTGCAACATAGCGGGAAATATCCTTCTGGACCCGGCGATTGTTATTTGGAAAACGTTGTTCCCTTTTCAATCCTGGTACTGTTCGCTCACTATTGAAGGATGATACCCTGTCTTATCAGTCCCTGAACAGTTGCTGTTGTTGTTCTAGGGATAGACACCCCCCCGAAAGTTTTTGGGTCGCCAGAGCTTCGCTTGCTAAAAATGTGTACTATACATTGTTATTTGTAACATGATTTTCCTTGAGTAGTTGAGGTTTACAATTGAGTTGCAGAAGCTATAAATTGCGCTTATCAACCCCTAGAGTCACTGAACTGTATCTCAGCTCTTTCTCCTAACTATTTATCTATTTCGCTAGAACATTGTATGCCCGAATGAAATTTGTTCAATGAAACCCTGCCCCATCTTTTAATTTCATGTTAATACATCTACGTCAACAGGTCTCTATATTCGCCCTTGAAGGTGTTGGGGAGTGCTAAAGAATCTGTTGGTAACTTTATAACTCAAAGTCAGATGAACCAGTTTTTAAAATGGTAGTTACGTTAGTTTTGTAAAGTTTCGTAGATGGTTTTTAGTGGCTCTAAGTTCCGTATGGGCGAAGAGAAAAGAAAATGGGAGTAGGAAATGGATAAAGTACAAGGAGAAGATGGGAAGAAGATGAGTTTATGTAAGGGAAGGATATGAAGAAACATGTTGGAATGTTGAAGAAAAAATAAGAATGGGAGTGAAGGTAAAAATGGAAGTTGGAGTGGAGGTGGGAATTGGAATGATAGTTGGGATATATTCGGGAGTGGAAGGAAAATAAACGAAACAAGGATGGACCAGAATAAGAAGATTAGATACAATTTAAGAGAATGGTATAGAGAATGAAGAGGGAAGCGACTGAAAATTTCGCAAACCGATGTTTGGGCAGAACAAGGTCTGCCGGGTAATCTAGTAAAAAAACTTTACTCACGATGGACTTAGGCGACTTTGATAGGGAGACAATTCAGGGACCGCGGAGTACCGGTGTTTTAAGTTGCAAAAATCATGCGATTATTAGACTTTAATCCTGACATGGTTGAAAATAGTATTTCAGTATCCATTAAAATAATTTAACCCCCTCAGCGTTCTTTATCCACCGAATGTCGGGTCGAATTTTGTATTACTACTACCACCAGCGTCTGAAGCTTCCCCCTACAATATCTATTGATAAATCCAAAAGTTATTTGAAATTGAAGAAAATTTTTTATTATGGACAGGTTCTGACAGTTATGTCAGAAACAAACAATCAATAGGATTAAAGTATTTTAAAAATTAATATTTAAAGCATACACCCAAAAAGTGTATATTCATTGCCCATTTACTTAAAGGTATGAAATTTTATTTAAGGTTATTCGTCTCCGCCGGTGTTAATTTCTGCAACATCGTCGTCTCCACTGGTTTCATCAGAATCGCCCTTTTCCATACCTGCGTTGTTTCCATTGGATTCTGCAACATCGTCACTCTGCAACATCGTGTTTCCATTAGATCCTTCATCACCATTAGTTTGAGTGGTTTTATCAGAATAGCCCTTTTCCGTATCTGCCTTGTTTCCATTAGATTGATATTGGTATTTTCCTTTAAATTTTTCATAATTTTCATATTTGTCATGTTTGTCATGATTGTTTTTTCCTTTATTTTTTACATATTTTACATGTTTGTATTTCATGGATACTTTCTCCTTTTTATATTTGTTGTTACGGTATTCCCGAAATTTATCGAGTAAACCCCTGCCGTATTTGGCTGCCAATGCATCAGAAGCTGAATCATCTTGTGCGTCAATCGCCTTGACCTCGATTGGAGTATCACCAACAGCTTGATTGACTCCTTCTGAATCCATTTCACCATCTCCTGAGGAGACAACCGCAGCATTTGCCTGGTAGGCCACCACACAAACGAGTAGAAAAGTAAAAATGGTGAAATTTTTCATTTTTCTCGATGTTTAATTCCCGTGGAATGTACTTCGGAAACTGTTGCATTCATGAAAATGTTGAGGCTATTTATAGTGAAATATTTAACCTTGCTCGGTGCTTGAAAGTCACAGCCGCTTCGAAATAATCAAGAGTAAAGTTTCGGCAGAATTGTATAGAGACATACTAAATAGAATAGTTTTCTTGGAATAGGTTTTGTTTTTGTTTTTTGTTTTTTGTTTGCTGAAGAAAGCTAGAATAACAAACAGAAAGGTAAATAAGGAAGTCTAATTGTTAGATAAAGAAAACAAGTATAATTGTTAAATATAAAAGTTAGCTAGTTTAAACAAAATTTACATATTCTTTGAATAAGAACTTCTAACTGGTATAGTACTAAGTCAATAAACATGTTTACAGTTTAACTAAAGTACTAAAAAACAGCTCATTGAATTTAAGTGCAAAATTTTAAGAAAAAACAAAGATGTTTATTGAACACCATAGCCCAATGGGACCTAGCAGCCCGAAATTCCATTTTTATGTAGAGGTCGTGCCGGTGCTCAGAATGATCAATCCTAGCCGGTCAGTCATTTCTAGCACTAGCCTTCCTCTGAAGTATGTCAGGGGCATTCACAATACGACAACCCTAACATTGCAATCTCCAGCGACGACCACGTTAACAATTCGATCACGAAGATCCTCTTCAAGTAGTTCTAGCTTATCTTTTAGCCCTTAAATTGGATATTTGTAGACAGGTAGTAGCTCACTGGTGTGGTGTGCGCGACTGTTACGCGTACGTAGCCATTTCCATTTCCGGCAACACGGCTTCTTACGTGGGTGCCAGCATCCATGATCCGGACTGCAGCAGCACCTGTTAAGTCTACGCACCAGTCACTCCTGACCCTATTAGGTTCGCAGATGATCGCAAAGTTGACTCTGCTATCGAAAACTAGTTGGTCCAGCAAACTATCAGCTAACCTGCTTCGGTTCCGGTTGCCTTGAATGAAGTTGGTCAGTTGTTTTGACTTCGCGGCAGCCTGAAGGTGCTGCATTCTCCAGACCCGGGAAGGTGGTTGACCTTCTGTGATGCCAAATAAAGCCTTTTGGAGTTTCCGTGCAGGCCGAGGCCTGATGGCCATTCTATTCTCTGCCCGATGATACCTATGTTGTCGTCAGGGAATAAAAGGAAACCAACAGCTTCGCCCACTTCAATAGCTGTCATCTTTTGTTCGCGCTGTTTTGCCGAATAAATGGAGACATGTCCCATTATTTCCCCGCCAGCAGCTTTCCGAACAACTTCTGCAACTTTTTGGAGATGTAATCTGCTGGGTTTCACCTACTGCTCTAACAGCTCTTCCTCTCGCTTGAATGAAAGCTGATTTATCGCCGCTACATGCAGTTTCTGTAACTGCACTCCCCAATTTAGTTATTCGGAGGAAGCGTATGACGGTCCCTGTATCTTAAGGCCGAAGTTAGCCCCGGATGGTTTTTACGATCTCGTCGTAGATGTTCAACTGGGCTGGTCTATCTACGAAAGTTATGTTCAGTCTGTTTCTAAGCTTACCTTTTCTTTTCGCCTTCCTGGCTTCAGGGCTCGACTCACCAGACCTCATCCGAGAATTTCTTTAAGAAACTCTCATCACTTTTTCTCTTGGCCTCCAAGGCCCCCGGTTGTGAACCAGACTTCCCACGAACCGTTTTCGGTTCGCTACACTCTGCTGTCTTTATGTCCATCGACACATTTTTCTGCCTGGCCACAACGGCAAAACAGCACCGTCCTTGCGTTCTCGAGTGGATCAACTTGAGTTTTCCTCCCATATATTGCACCGCATACGGAGGCTTCCCTCCCGTCATTGCCATCACCTTGGTGTTTAGGGATATGTGGGTGGCATCTACTTTCTTGATGTTTGCCTAACTTTCATCTGGGGTACCCCCCTTGCTTTCTCGGTGGAGTGTGAGTGGCCATTGTGACCCGCCACCTGGTTCCTTTGCTGCAGCCATTGACGCATTGGCAGGGGCTTTTAACGCCGGCGATAGGAGCATCTTGCGGTTTGAAAAGCAGTTCCGCTACTACCTTTACCATCATTATGGTTAAGAACTTCATTCATTTGGCACATTTTTTTTTTTTTTTTTTTTCAGATCAGCCCGATGTGCAGTTGTTGTTTATGTGCATTCGCTGTTTATGGCTATCTTTTTATGTGTAGGGACGCCACGCGAGGGTTGACACAGATCCTTATTAGAATATGTGTACAGAGCCAGAATCAGGTGTGAGTCAGGAGTCATCTGAACCGAGCCCACACCTGCAAATTAATGGTGACGTGGCCTCGAACGTACTTGAAGACCTGCAAAGGTTTTAACAATTCTGATAACAACAAGTATTTTGTTATTATTAAAATAAAAATAAAAAATAAATGTAAGGCGCGATAACCTCCAAAGAGATCTAATGCCGAGCTTCTCTTCCAATTTGCGTCGTGCTCCTCTTGATTTTCCCTACAAATTGGCCGGACGGGACCTACATGTTTTATGCCGAGGGGCGACCTTGTCTTCTAATTGAAAAACCTTATTTCTAAAATTTTGATGTTGCTTTGCCAGGAGCGTGAACCCAGGGCATAAGGTGTGGTAGGCGGAGCACGCTACCATCACACCACGGTGTTATTATTACCGTTATGATATATTGTTTTCTTATTTCGAAAAATTGTTTAATTAGAATAGAAAAAAGCAAAGAATTTAAACAGTTGTCTTAGCTCGTAGTGTAGATTTAGACAAACAAACAATGAATGGTCAGAGCAGCGAAATAGATCTTTATAACGATCTAATAAGAAAAATATCACATAACAATAATAGTGACAAAAAATTATTGTTAAGGCCTTGCACTTATATGGTTCAAACGGCTTAATTGGTAAGCGCCAGAGGTCATCAAGAAGCTCACAGAGGTATCACCTAATCCTCCTGGATGTTACTTTGTGAAAATTCAGCTTAAAATGTTGCCTCGGCACTTCATCATGCTCCTTTATATTGAGATCTCACTGCAGTTCTTGGTATAGTGATTTGGGGGGCCTGCAAGGTAGCCCAAACTGGCTACTCGTACCACTTGAACTGGCCGGCTCTTTGCTTTATTCGTTATAAGCAAATTTCTTTATCCTTTCACCAGGAGCTACTTGAGCACTGTGTTGTGGCTTTGTAATTAAGACACAGCTTTGAAGGCATGCACCTTGAAGGTAGAATTACTGTTGAATTTTTCTCCTAAGATTGACAGTAGATTATATAACGCCATCGACGTTAACGTTCAATATTTGCATCATCTCTCCCAGCAGGTTAGGAGGCTTACAATATACACACGGCAGGTATGCCTGTCGTAGTTTTGGTTAGGCTGAACTGGCTGGTCAATAAAGATATCACATAGACTGAATGTGTCCATAGTGTTACCAGAGTTTGTTTGACGACCAAACGGAAAACCCCTCGGAGCTTATGCCAGGTATATAAAATAATGCAGGATATTCGGTGTAGATAGCGTAGCACGCTACCATCACATCCCGGCGGTCGCCATATCCATTAAACTCTCTATGGTTTTGAGAAGAAGATTTGTCGGATGCAGATGACTGATTCTTACCGCTTTTGGTATGAAGATTACTTGAGCCGTTCTCCAAGAGTGCGGGACTTGGTTCAGTTTCATTCTACGGCACTTCACACTGCCATCTGCAAATATCCTACTGGATCCGACGATTGTAATTTGGAAAACTTTTTTACCTTTTCAATCCTGGTACTGCTCACTCACTATTACATGATGATTCCCTGTCTTATCAGTCCCTGAACAGTTGCTGTTTTGGTTCTAGCGATAAAGACACTCCCCGAAAGTTTTTGGATCGCCAGAGCCTCGCCTGCTAAAAATTTGTACGATACATTGTTATTTGTAAGATGATTTGCCTTGAGTAGTTGAGGTTTACAATTGAGTTGCAGAAGCTATAAATTGCGCTTATCAACCCCTAGGATCTCTGAACTGTATCTCAGCTCTTTCTCCTAACTATTTATCTATTTCGCTAGAACATTCTATGTCCGCATAAAATTTGTTCAATGAAACCCTGCCCCATCTTTTTATTTCATGTTAATACATCTACATCAACAGATCTCCATATTCGTCTTTGAAGGTTTTGGGGAGTGCTTAAGAATGTGTTGGTAACTTTATAACTCAAAGTCAGATGAACCAGTTTTTAAAATGGTAGTTACGTTAGTTTTGTAAAGTTTCGTAGATGGTTTTTAGTGGCTCTAAGTTCCGTATGGGCGAAAAGAAAAGAAAATGGGAGTCGGAAATGGAGAAAGTACAAGGAGAAGATGGGAAGAAGATGAATTTAGGTTAGGGAAGGATATAAAGAAAAATAAAGGGATGTTTAAGAAAAAATAAGGTGAGATTAGAAGAATGGAAAATCGCTGAACTGAAATGGAAATATACGCAGAAGCGTGAGGGATCAAGCATGGAGAAGAGAAGATACCGCGATATAGCGTTCTTTATCCACCGAATGTCGGGTCGAATTTTGTACTACTACTACCACCAGCCAGCGTCTGAAGCTTCCCCCTACAATATCAAAATCCAAAGTTATTTGAAATTGAAGAAAATTTTTTATTATAGACAGAAAAGTTATGTCAGAACTAAACAATCAATAGGATTAAAGTATGGTAAGAATTAATAATTTAAGGCATACAATCAAAACGTGTATATTCATTGCTCATTTACTTAAAGCTATGAAATTTTATTTAAGGTTATTCGTCATCTCCGCCGGTGTTAGATTCTGCAACATCGTTATCTCCACTGGTTTCATCAGAATCGCCCTTTTCCATACCTGCGTTGTTTCCATTGGATTCTGCAACATCGTCATTCTGCAACATCGTGTTTCCATTAGATCCTTCATCACCGTTAGTTTGCTGGTTTTATCAGAATAGCCCTTTTCCGTATCTGCGTTGTTTCCATTAGATTGATATTTGTATTTTCCTTTAAATTTTTCATAATTTTCATATTTGTCATGATTCTCATCTTGGTTTTTTCCTTTATTTTTTACATATCTGGTACGTTTGTATTTGATGTATACTTTCTCCTTTTTATATTTGTTGTTACGGTATTCCCGAAATTTATCGAGTAAACCCCTGCCGTATTTGGCTGCCAATGCATCAGAAGCTGAATCATCTTGTGCGTCAATCTCCTTGACCTCGATTGGAGTATCACCAACAGCTTGGTTGACTCCTGAATCGATTTCACCATCTCCTGGAGAGACAACCGCAGCAGTTGCCTGGTAGGCCACCACACAAACGAGTAGTAAAGTAAAAATGGTGAAATTTTTCATTTTTCTTGATGCTTAATTCCCGTGGAATGTACTTCGAAAACTGTTGCATTAATGAAAATGTTGAGGCTATTTATAGTAAAACATTTGACCTTAAAGGTACTTGAAAGTCACAGCCGTTTCGAAATAATAAAGAGTAAAGTTTCGGCAGGATTGTATAAAATAAAATAAAAAATAAATGTAAGGCGCGATAACCTCCGAAGAGATCTAAGGCCGAGCTTCTCTACCAATTTGCGTCTTGCTCCTCTTGATTTTCCCTACAAATTGGCCGGAGGTGACCTACATGTTTATTGCCGACTCCGAACGGCATCTGCAAGGCAGATAAGTTTTCACTGAGAGCTTTTCATAGCAGAAATACACCTGGAGCGCTTGCCAAATACTGCCGAGGGGCGACCCCGCTTTGAAAAATTGTCTTCTAATTTAAAAACCTTATTTCTAAAATTTTGATGCTGCTTTGCCCGGGGTGCGAACCCAGGGCATACGGTGTGGTAGGCGGAGCACGCTACCATCACACCACGGTGGCCGCCATTGTATAGAGACACGGCAGGAATAGGTTTTGTTTTTTGTTTGCTGAAGAAAGCTAGAATAACAAACAGAAACGTAAATAAGGAAGTCTAATTGTTAGATAAAGAGAATAATTCTTATTGTTAGGTAAAGAAAACAAGTCTATTGGTAAAAAAAAAAGTTAGCTAGTTTAAAAAAAAATTATATATTCTTTGAATAAGAACTTCTAATTGGTAATAGTGGTAAGTCAAAAAACATGTTTACAGTTTAACTAAAGTACTAAAAAACAGCTCATTGAATTTAAGTGAAAAATTTTAAGAAAAAACAAAGATGTTTATTGAACACCATGGCCCAATGGGACCTAGCATGCTCGAAATTCCATTTTTATGTCGAGGTCGTGCCGGTGCTCAGGAAGACCAATCCTAGACTGCCAGCCATTTCTAGCACTAGCCTTCCTCTGAACTTTGTCTGGGGCATTCACAATACGACAACCATAGCATTTAAATATCCAGGTGCCAGCATCCACGATACAGATTGCAGCAGCACTTGTTAAGTCTACGTGTCGGTCACTCCTGACCCTATTAGGTTCGCTGATGATCACAAAGCTGACCCTGTTATCGAAAACTAGTTGGTCCAGCAAACTTTCAGCTAACCTGCTTCGGTTCGAGTTGCCTTGAAATAAGTTTGTTACTTCGCGGAAGCGAATGCGTCGCTGAAGGTGCTGTATTCTCCAGACCCGGGAAGGTAGTTGACTGACAAACAAAGCCTTTTGGAGTCTCCGTGCAATCCGAGGCCTGATGGCCATTCTATTATCCGCCAGATGATATCTATGCTGCCATTGGAGAATAAAAGGAAGCCAACAGCTTCGCCCACTTCAATGGCTGTCATCTTCTGTTCGCGCTGGTTTGCCGAATAAATGGAGACACGGACATGTCCCACTATTTCTCCGCCAGCAACTTTCCGAACAGCTTTCGCAACTTTTTGGAGGTGTAAGCTGCTGGGTTTCACCCACTTCTATAACAGCTCTTCCAATCGCTTGAATGAAAGCTGATTTATCGCCGCAACGTGCAGTTTCTGTAACTGCACTCCCCAATTTAGTTTTTCAGAGGAAGCGTATGACGGTCCCTGTATCTTAAGCCCGAAGTTAGCCCCGGATGGCTCCTACGATCTCCTCGTAGCTGTTCAACTAGGCTGGTCTATCTACGAAGGTTGCGGTCCGTGTGTTTCTGAGCTTACCTTTTCTTTTCACCTTCCTGGCTTGCCAAGGTGGTGTCTTTTGTTCTTGCTCAGGGCTTGACTTTCCAGACCTCACCCGAGAGTTTCTTCAAGAAACTCTCATCACTTTTTCTCTTGTCCTCCAAGACCCCCGGTTATGAACCAGACTTCTTTCGTGCTCTTTTGATCCCACGAGTCATTTTCGGTTCGCTATACTCTGCTGTCTTTATGTCCATCGACACATTTTTCTGTCTGGTCACAACAGCAGCACAGCACCGTCCTTGCATACTCGAGGGGATGAACTTGACTTTTCCTGGTATTGCACCGCATGCGGAGATTTCCTGCCCGTTATTGCCATCACCTTGCTGTTTAGGGATATATGGAGTGGCATCTACATTCTTGATGTTTGCCTAACTTTCGTCTGGGGTATTCCTTTGCTTTCTCGGTGGAGTGTGATTGGCCATTGCTGACCCGCCACCTTGTTCTTTTGCTGCTGGATGAACTTGACTTTTCCTGGTATTGCACCGCATGCGGAGATTTCCTGCCCGTTATTGCCATCACCTTGCTGTTTAGGGATATATGGAGTGGCATCTACATTCTTGATGTTTGCCTAACTTTCGTCTGGGGTATTCCCTTGCTTTCTCGGTGGAGTGTGATTGGCCATTGCTGACCCGCCACCTTGTTCTTTTGCTGCTGCCACTGACGCATTGGCAGGGGCTTTTAAGGCCGGCGAGAGGAGCACCTTGCGGTTTCGCTGCTATCTTTACCATCGTTATCGTTAAGAACTTCACTCAGTTGGTTATTTTTTTTTTTTTTTTTTAGGTTCAGCCTGATGTGCAGGGGCTGTTTAAGATTCCCGTGGCTATCTTTTTATGTGCAGGGACGCCCCGCGATGGTTGGCACAGATCCTTACTAGAGTCTGTGTACAGAGCCAGAATCAGGCGTGCGTCAGCAGTCATCTGAACCGAGCCCGCACCGGCAAATTAATGGTGACATGGCTTCGAACGTACTTGAAGACCTGCAGAGGTTATAATAATTTTGATAACAACAAGTCTTTGCTATTATTACTATTATGATATATTGTTTTCTTAATTCGAAAAATTGTGTAGATTAAGCAAACAAACAAACACTGCCAGAGTTGAATTGTTAGAGCAGCAAAATAGATCTTTATAACGATCTAATAAGAAAAATATCCCATAACAATAATAATGACAACAAATTATTGTTAAGGCCTTGCGCTTATATGGATCAAACGGCTGAGCTTGCTAGTGCCGGAGCTCATCAAGAAGCTCGCAGAGGTGTCACCTAATCCTCCTGGAACTTAGTAAGATATGTTCCTTTATATTGGGCTCCCATGGCCGTTCTGGGTACAGTGCTTTGGGAGAGGGCTGCAAAATGTTTCCCAAACTGTCTACTCGCACCACATGAACTGGCCGGCTGGTTGCTTTATTCGTTATAAGCAAATTTTTTTACCCTTTCACCAGGAGCTACTTGAGCACTGTGCTGTGGCTTTGTACTTAAAACACAGCTTTGAAGGCATGCACCTTGAAGGTAGAATTACTGGTGAATTTTTCTCCTAAGATTGATAGTAGATTATATAACGTCATCGACGTAAATGTCCGGTATTAGGATTATCTTATCCTTCCACGACATGAACAGAGTGGCCGTGAACAGCTGGTTGTTGACATTGATATATTTCGCGAGGCGAAAACAAACGGAAAGACTGGGAAGATAATTATTCATTTTGGAAAATAATTTACCAAGCCGGGTCATGTTTGGATTATTAAGCCGTCATCGGCATAGAAAATAATAGTAACTCCCGCTGAGGCCTCATACATTGATATTTGTAACAGAATTAGCCTCGACAACTGAACAGCGGGAGCTGTAAATTTGGCTTATCAACCCCTTGAATGCCTGTATACATATATCCCTGTACGCAGTTGTAGCCATCTTTCATAAAAAGTTGCTGCACTTCCTCAACTTCTCTACGGTGATAACCTCTTTGTGCTACCTCAGTCTTCATGGTCAATATTTTTGGAATTCGTATCAGATTTTATGTTCTAGTAATTTTCTAAAGGCTTTGCCTTCTCTACGCTGTTTAGGATTATACTGAAGCTGATATATGTATGCATGGCCTGAGGAGGATGGCATGCCAAGCGACGTCCAATGAGAGTCATTTATTTTAGTCAGTAATTAGTGAATAGTTACATAATTAATTACTTACTTACTTAATTGGCGCATAACCGCTTAAACGATTTGACCGTCCAACATGGCGCGCCAATTGCTTCTTTGCTGGATTAATTGGGGCCAATCGGTCTTACCAAGGAAATTTAAATCGCGTTCCACCTGGGAACTCGAGCGAACTGAGGCGTTTTCCGATCAAAAATACTTTCTTAACCGAAGCATCATCTTACATTCACATAACCTAGGTAGCGTAGCCACTGCGTTTTAATTCGCTGGTTTATGTTGATGTCTGGCGCCCGCCATGGTGTGATGATCCTGAGTTCACGCCCTGGGCAAAGCAACATCAAAATTTTAGAAATAAGTTTTTTCAATTAGAATAAAACTTTTCTAGGCGGCCCCCCTCGGCAGTGTTTGGGATGCACTGCGAGTGTGTTTCTTTCATGAAAATCTATCTGTGAAAACTCATCTGTCTAGCATATGCCGTTCGGAATCGGCGTAAAACAAGTAGGTCCCATCCCGCCAATTTGTAGGAAAAATTAAAAGGACCACGCCGAAAACTGGAAAAGAAGCTCAGCCTAATATCTCTTCGGAGGTTATGCCGCCTTGCATTTATTTTTTTTATGTTGATGTCTTTGTAAAGCTCGTACAGCTCAACATTACATCTTCTTCGGTACTCTCCGTCGCCGACGCGTATAGGTCCGTAAATTTTTCGAAGAACTTTTCCCTCGAACACCCCCAGAGCCGCCGTAGCGGGACGGTTACGATAAGTGACTTGTAGAGCATGAAGAGATACATATTAGAGTAGCTTTAATCAGACTCAGAATCTTGTATAAAATGTTACACGATAATGGCCGAGAGAGGTTTTAATCTCAAAATACTCAAATATCTGTTCAAATGAAAAATATACACAACTAGCAGACCCGGCAGACGTTGTTCTGCCCTAAATTTGGTCTATCTACATACATTTTGATAAGCTTTTTCCGTCTAACTCTGCCCTCGCCCCTCTACACTTTTTCCTAATCTTTGTATTCACTCCTCCCTCCGTATTTTTCCCTTCATCTATCTCCATCTTCGTCTCATTCTATCTCTCTCTCAGTCTCCTTCTACCTTTTCACTTCTCTCAAGTTTTTCTCATTCTTTTTCATATCTTATTGCCAGTCCCAGAGGATGTAATGTATTTTGTTCCAGTCCCATTCCGAGTCTCAGTCTCAGTCTCAGTCCCAGTCCTAGTCCTAATCCTAGTCCCAGTTCGTCTCTGGTCTACTTCCCGGAAAAAAAGCGTCGTGAGTACTAATATAGACAAATTTATATACCAAATTTCAGGCAAATCGAATTGGACATATGTAAATAGGTATGTGGGTATTATTATTCATGTCTGTATTTCAGCTTCGCATGCATATTTATCAGTTTTGCCAGGTAAATCGAAAGTCACAATGAAAATTACTTTAAAGCTCTCAGCAACAGCTTTCATTTGATATCCATAATACACACACATTCTAGGGGTATTCGTTTCCATGTTTTGCCCTATATCTCGAGACCCTAGTCTCCCAGCGGTGTAAAACTTACTCTGTACTAAAGCACACATCAACAGCTTCAATTTTGTATTTTTTATAAGCATCAAATTAATGCAAGAAATCAATATCTTATTTTTATTTAACTTCAGTAACATTCTCTTTCTTGCTGTATTGCATTTTTTTCACCAGGCGATTTTTGGCTTTTCAAAGTCCTCATTTGAAGTGTTGGTAAATTTTTGATTGTAAGCCTCTGAAATAAAAAAAGTTTCAATTATAAATAAAAATAAAAATGGACATGTAATAGTTACTCTTGAGGGCTCCCGTTATACTGAGCACTCTAGTAGCTTTCGTTGGACGTGCCCTTCCAAGTGAAGTGCCTCAAGCTTCATCGCTCATCAGTTTTCGCCACACCATTTTTATGAACCGTATGGAATTGCCACAAACTATAGTTTGGAGTTCAACAACCTAGAGAAAAAAGAGAGTACGAAGTATACAGTAGAATAGAATATATAAATAAAATATCTTATAAAGCTCTTATAGTAGAAAATTTGTATGGAAATATATTTTTAAAAAGCTATTGGCAGCTGCATTTGTAATATTGAATTCTACTGCCCAACTACCTAACTCATCATTTAGGTTGGACAAATCATCAGCAATCTCTTCTGAATTGCTTTCCGAGGAAGTTTCTTCACTTTAAAAGTTTTCCAAAGGAGGATTGTATGCAGCAGTTGACGGGGAAGGCTCCATTGGCAAACTTTCAGTTGTTGGCGAGCACTCCGACAGCCAAGCCACTACCTGCCTTACCTCACTTCTAATTTTCTTGCTTCTATGCATTTTAATAGTTGCACATATGTATATTAAATTAACTAAATACTTACCATATTAAAATTGGGTACTTCCCCGAAATATATCAATTAATGCACTTTTTCCACTACTTTCAGTTTCCCTGCTATCCAATCTTTTGACAGATGATTGACCAGAATTGTCACACACATAAATGAATAAACGCTTTACCATGTAAAAAATTTTAAGTAATATTTCAAATTGACCTTCAAGAGCACTCAATTTGAAAACAAACTTTGGAAAAAACAATTTGATCTCCAATTGTTGTAAAAGTTGGATTTCCATTTGAGAACTACATATTTCTCAAAGGTTGGAAAAAAGTTGTACTTGTGCATATTGGGTATCCACTTCAATCCATCTCATGCCAATACTCGAACATCAAACCCATGCTCCAAATGCGAGAGATTCAAAACTCGCCAAATGCACAACGACGTCCAGTGCACGGACTTTTAAAAAGAGAATGTTGGTAGAAAAAAAATTAAAATAATGGTAGAAGTTGGTAGATTTTTGTTTCCAAGAAAAAAATAGCTACAATTTATATTTGTACAAAACAATTCATAATTTATAATAAAGCACAATTCGCGGAAATAACACTTAAAAATACATGTAAATTTGTATATATGTACATGGCTTATGCCTATATGATACTTGTTTTCTTGATTCGAGCTTGAAATACTGACGAAAATTTACCGAAACGTTTAACTACAACAAATATTTTCCAACATACCAAAAATACTGCCACACAATAACCGACTTCGGCATGTTACCGTTTACTTAAATTTTTTTTTTTTTCGCTCAAAATTAAAAAAAAAAATGATGAAAATAGCGCAGGAAAATATTTGCGTGCTCATTTACTACATTTAGGTATTTCATAAACAATGGTTTAAATTTGTGCAGAAATTTTTCAAAATTGTGTCACCTCTTAATTTTATTTGTGGGTGCTCGGCAGTTAAATACGGTTACCTAATGAACGCAGCTTTTGGTTTCAATGCGAAAATATTGAAATGTTGGTAGATTTTTTACCTTTGGTGGTAGAAGTGGTAGAAAATGAAAATGCGCTAAAAAGTAGGTAGATCTACCAATAAAGTGGTAAAGTCCGTGCACTGATGACGTCAAAATAATTTTGCATTCACTTGCATTGATCCCCTCCCCTCTTACTCACATCCATGTACGTATTGCACATTTTAACGCAGACACTCTTCATTATTCTCAATTAATTTATTAGCCACGGAAATTTCAATAATTTCCAACAACGCCTCATGTCATCAGTTCGTTAGAGCAATTTTGACAGCTGCACTCCACATTGCACTGCGTGCCACTTTTGTTTTTGTAATTTTTAGTATGCTACAACTAACCATAAAAGCCATCCGTTAGCCGGTAGCTGGTAGCCATTTATTCGATTGGCTTATTTTATTTAGCCACTTCAACGAATTTGTTTTGGTTGGCTTTAACGGATTTGCTGCAGGCGAATTTGCTATCGAGAGAGGGCTGAAGTAATTCGATTGGTACCTAAAATTTTGCAACAACAAAAATTGTTTTTGTCGTCGACCACATAGTTTCTACTATGTACCCTATATGGAAAATCTCTTTTTCGCCCTCTATCTCCTTTGCATGCTTTTAACTGGCGAATGTAACATGGTGATGTCCCGCTGCATTACTTTTATGTAGTTCCGAACTAGATAAAAATTTCCACTATACAACTAGTTCTTTTATTGTCACTGTTTCGATAATTCCGAACTACACCATTTCCAGTTGTAAATGAGAAAGCGTCATTTGGAAATGAGAATAGTGACTTTAAAATGAGAAAGCGTAATTTGAAAATAAGATTTGTAAATTATAAATGAGATTAGTCAGTTGTAAATTAGAAAGCGTCAAATGCAAATGAGAAAGCGTTATATGGAATTGAGAATAGTCAATTGTAAATGCGAAAGCATCACTTCGATATGAGAATAGTCACTTGTAAATAAGAATAGTCAATTGTAAATGCGAAAGCGTCATTTGTAATTGAGAATAGTGAGTTGTAATTGAGAATAGTCAATTGCAAATGCAAAGGCGTAATTTGGAAATGAGATAAGTCAATTGCAAATGCGAAAGCGTCACTTAGAGATGAGAACAGTCACTTGTTAATGAGAGAACGTCATTTGAAAATTAGAGAGCGTCAATGAGAATAGTCATTTGTAAATGAGAAAGCATCGAATGGAAATGCGAAACCGTAATTTGTAATTGAGAATATGTAGTCAATTATAAATATTAAGAATATTAAGAATAAAATTTGTCACTTTTATGTAAAAGTATAATATAATGGTTCCCTCTCATTACCCATTTCCCACCACTGTACAAGAACTTGGACTTTTCGCCCCAGTGGGTTAGGGGGCTTAGAATATACCCGCTGTAGGTATTCCTGTCGTAAAAGGCGACTAAAATACCAAGTTGATTCAAGGGGTTGCGAGCGCAATATATAGCTTCTCCAACCCAATTTTCAACCTCACCTAACCGTGGCGAATACTGTTTCATTAACAGCCGAGGCTCTGGTTACCCCGAACTCCTGATGGATCTAGGGGGTGGGAGGGTGGTAATGGCCTAGAAGGTTGCATGTGGTCATTCATACCAAAAATAGCGCTTGTTACCAGAACGTACAGGATCTGCATCCTTCAAAGGACCATCCATATCGATAACACTCCCCAAGGCCTTCGCGGAGTGTCCTTATCGCTACAACAACAACAACTACTTCGACTTTTTCAAAAAAAATGCATAAATAGACCGAAGTCCGAGGGTCGCAATGGGAATAATCAACAAAGCCTTACTAATACTTTGTGTTATTAAGTGGTTAAATACCATCCAAAAAGCTAACCACGGTTTTAAGTTATTTAAGCAATAAGTTTGGATCTGCTTTCTCATTTACAAGTGACCATTCTCATTTCCATATGACGATTTCGCATTTTGAAGTGATACTTTCTTATTTATAATTGACTACGTATTCTCAATTACAAATAACGCTTTCGCATTTTCATTTGATGCCTTCTCATTTGCAAGTGACTATTCTCATTTCCATGCGACGCTTTCGCATTTACAACTGACGTTTTCGAAATTACATCTGACGCTTTCTAATTTTCCAATGACGCTTTCTCATTTACAAGTGACTATTCGCATTTCCATGAGACGCTTTCGCATTTACAATTGACTAATGTCATTTTCAAATAATGCTTTCGCATTTACAATTCACTATTCTCATTTACAACTGACTATTCTCATTTACAAGTGACTATTACCATTTCCAAATGACGCTTTCGCATCTACAATTCACTATTCTCAATTACAACTCACTATTCTCAATTACAAATGACGCTTTCGCATTTACAATTGATTATTCTTATTTACAAGTGATTTATATCGCAGTGATGCTTTCGCATTTACAATTGACTATTCTCATCTCCATATGACGCTTTCGCATTTATATCTGACGCTTTCTCATTTACAACTGGAAATGGTGTAGTTCTCTTGTTGGTAATATTTCCTTGGTTCCGAACAAGACGGAAATTCTACAGCAACATTATAATACGATATTTATCCCCTTTTTCGAAAGTACCAAAGCACTCCATTTATGTATACCTATGTATATCTGCAATGGGAATATCTACTCGGCGGAAATTTGAAATTTTAAATTGGTACCCTTTTCCACAGATACAACAAAACCCATTTCGAGTTTCGATGCAGTGTTTCGGATTTCCAGAAATTGCCCTCTTTACTATTTATGCATATTTAATATGGGTTGACTCATGTGTAAGTTGCTATGTTGCATCTGTCGCGAAATATATGCTATAGCGTTTACGTAAAGGCAAAGACTTCAAAGTTTCCCCACACTATGAAGCAGGGGCTCAAAGTCGAAACTCCTTGAAGCTAGCATCAGTAGTTTTTGCTTTTGTAGATAGCATAATTATCAAATACAAACACATTTAATATGATATATAGAAACCGAACTGTCGATTTTTGGATTAGAGAAAATATAGTTACTATCGAACTAGTACTTATTTCGAACTTTACCAGTTATTGACTTTCCCAAAGGTTAAAGCTATTTCTACCATGCGTGCATGTAGGGATATGTGTGTATGTGTGTTGCTATGTACATCGATTTCCTGCTACATTGTTTGCATATTCATTGTTTTGGTTTGATTTTGTTGCTGCATTGATATTCATTGAGCTTGCGGTTTCTGAAAATATTTTTGCTTGCACATTTTTGACACTGACACTCTTCACTGCCCTCTGGCATTTTACAGTTAGGAGGAGAAAGTGGATTTTAATAGTTGCAATTGTTTTCTGAATTGATAGAAGTTGCTTTCAAAAACTTAATTGCTTGGAAGCGAAATTTCGTGGAAATACGCTGTATTTGGTGGGGTGTCCGCTAACTTAATTAAGGCGCCCACTTGTACATTTTTATGGTGCGTTGTGTTAAGCGCCAAATACACGACACGAACATTTCCGCGAACATTCCCGTTATGTCATGTTTCTGCGACCTTTTCTGTTGTGTATGGTGGTGGTTGCCAGTTCGCGCAAATGTTAAAATATTTTAATTTTTGGCGAACATTTGCGCGAACTGTTCGTGCTTGTATGGCGAAATAGCTCATAATCGTAAAAATTTCAGAACAGAACAGACGTTCGGGGAAAAGTAAAATGGACAATAAAAAATTTCTGAGTTAATTTATTGAAATGTATAAAACTTTGCCATCATTGTGGCAAGTAAAAAGCAAAGATTATTGTAATAGAATTAAAAAGAATAATGATTATGCGACTTTGATCGAAAAATTAAAAGAAGTAGATCCTGATGCCACAAAGGATATGTTCCTACTCTTTAGTGCTATGATTTCCTATGCTTTCGTTATGAGTGGCAAAATTTTTTGTAAAAGTTGGTCAAATGTTGCCTTGCTCATACGAACGTAATTTTTAAAATCATTTTGTGACGTGAATTCCAGTTCTTTAATAAGCTCACTTTGTCCATGAACTGCTCGTTTTTTAAACCATTCTTTGCACCAAATTCTTTTGTTGTCCGTATTCATCGCTGTCTGAAAGAGAACTAATGTTCGGCCAAAAGTTCGTATGATGTATGGCCAAAGCTGCGAACAAGATTGCGGAATGTTCGCGGAAATGTTCGTGTCGTGTATTTGGCGCTTTACTATATTAGTTAACGATGATATTGTCCGACAATTTATTGGCCTATCTCTACGTAGCCATGAACTTGGATATTGACTCGGGAGAATCGAATACGCTTGGACCGAGAGCTTTACGCCATGCCTTAGCGAGCTCCGCCTACCACATCGACGATCCTGGGTTCGATTCTAGGGCAAAAGAAAATCAAAAAATTTATAAACAAGTTTTTCAATAAGAAAGAAGTCGGTCTAAGCGGGGTCGCCCCTCGGCAGTGATTTTCCAAGCACTGCAAGTGTATTTCTGCCATGAAAAGCTTCTTAGTGTAACCTGTCTGCCTTGCATATGCTGTCCGGAGTCGTCGCGTCCCCTTTCGCCAATTTATAAGAAATATTGCAAATGGAGCACGACGCAAATTTTAAGAGAAGCTCTGCTCAAAACTTCTTTGGCAGCTATCGCGCTTTTTATTTTTTATTTTCTTTTGGCGAAAGCTGCACACTGAGAATGAAATGATATTATAATTCCACAAATTCGTTTGCAATATAAAGAGCAAGGCTCAATTTGCTCAAAATGTTCAGCGGCATAGCGTCAAGAACACCAATCAACATGGTAAGATAATAATAAAACCCTAATTGTTTGGCAGAGAGTTTGCTATATACCAGCAAAAACTCAAGTCCCGCAAAAAAGTGGTGTGAACCCAACGCTTTCTTATCTGACTCGAGGATTACGTGTCCAGAAGTAAACAACAATATATTACATATAAACAACAGAGCTGCGGGGTCTCCAGTTACTGCAAAGTACCGCACGACTGATGTAAGGGATGCTATTTCGCACTGTCACCCCCGCTTTTTATTGACTTCCGGCGGCAAGACACTGCAATCGACTATTAATTATTAGTGTGCCAAATTTTATCTAAACACATAGGCGTACTGTTGTGATTGAGTAACCCTGACAATTATCTGGGCGTACAGACATCTTGACATCCCCATTGTCACATTTATATTATAAGTAAGATTATGCAGTGGTGACTATAAGTACGAATGACTACGCGGTAAAGTATTGCAGCATCATATAAAATATTTTCCGGCGATGGTACATATTTCTGAATTTCACTTTTTCGTGAGCTAGCATTTCGGGAGCTGAGTATTGAAATCGAAATCTCCAATATTCATACTTTGTACAAGCATATGAATGGCCCGCTGCTCGCTTTGCAATTGGTTTCTAAGTATGTATTGCCTTTTTGTTGCTATTACTTTATACATCATTAGGTACATACTAAATCTATATGTTTTTAATTCAAATTGTATGGAATACTTATTGGCGCGCTATCTAAAGCTTAGTGACATTGGGTTTATAGCAATAATTTTATAAGCAGTACTACCGCTGTTCATTATTATTTAAATATTTATATCTGAAAAATATTATTACTAAGCTTTCGATAGCGCGCCTATAAGTATTCCACACAATTAGGATTAAATACATATGGAATTGTACATACTAATGGTATATAGGTATATAAAGTAATAGCAACAAAATGGCCATAGTTAGAGACCAACTGCAAAGCGAGCACCGGGGCATTCATATGGCTGAGTAGATAAAGGTGCCTTTTCACTAGTATAAAGTACGAATGTTGGAAATTTCGAGCAAATAATATTATAACTCCATTCACCTTAAGTGAATGTAATATCTTGGAAGTGAATAGTGCGATAGATAATTTAAATTCAAAATCTGCAAACGGCCCGGATGGTATCTCCACAAGGTTTGTCAAAAAATACAAAAATCATCTAGCTATGCCGATCTGCAATTTTATTAATGCTTGTTTTAGATCAGGTCAGTATCCTGATGAGTTAAAGGTAGGTTCCGTAGTACCTGTACATAAAGCCGGAAGTAAAGAGTTATGTTCAAACTACCGGCCAATAACGAAACTCAACACCCTTGATAAAATATTTGAAAGCATACTTCTTGATCGACTTACAACATTTCTAGCACAAAACAATATAATTGACAAAAACCAGTTTGGCTTTGTAGAATGCTCCAACACCATGGCAGCGTGCATATCGTGCACAGAGTATATCTACGAAAATATTGATAAAAAAAATTATGTGGCTCTCTTGGCAATTGATTTATCAAAAGCTTTTGACTCAGTAAATATAAAGACGGTTGGCGTGGAGTAACCGAAATATATCGGATTTTTAAAGAAAACTTGTGTTTATTTTTTAATTGACCTCGAGCCGGCAAAAATATATATAAAGATAATGGTTTGTAAGTTAGCTGAACTAGGCTTGGAAGGCAAGGAACTGAAGATATTTGAAACCTTTTTAACCAACAGAAAACAGTTGGTACAAATAAATAATACAACGAGTTCCACCTTGAAGCTTAAAACAGGCGTACCGCAAGAATCAAAAATAGCGGCAACTCTGTTTATAATATATATTAATAATGTACTAAAACTAAATCTAAAGGGTGTTCCCCAGTTTTATGCTGATGATGGAACCTTCATGTACTCTGCAAGTACGTTAGAAGAATTAATCACCAACATTAGGACAGATTTGGATGAGATAAAAAAATGGTTTGACTGTAATTTATTAAAAATTAATTTAGAAAAAACACATTTTATTATTTTTAACAACTTCAAACCCATACCGAGCATTACAGATTTTCCTGGTTTCGCATTTGATAACAAAATTATCACGAGGGTAGACAAGTTGAAATACCTGGGAATATGGTTCGACACGAATTTAAATTGGCACGAGCATATAACTAGATTGAAGCTTAAGTTAATACCGCTAAATTTCGCAATATATAGAAGTAGAAATAATATACCCAGAAAACAATTGTGGCTATTATACGATGCGTACTTTATGTCACGTTTAACGTATTTAAACCCAATCTGGAGCAGATGTGCAGAAAATAAAATAAATGAGTTACAAATACTTCAAAACAAAATAATAAAAAATATCCTGTTACTACCTAGAATAACTCCCACTATCAGGCTTTATGAAAATAGGTTAGACGTTAGAAAATACAGTATTCTACAGACACTGCTCATTGTTTTCAAAATCAAAAACAATCTGATTAAACATAGTCTTGACTTAAATTTCGCAGGAAATCTAAGCTACAACTTTAGAAATACTCTATATATAAAAACTTGTTTTTTCCGTACTCAAAGAAGCACAAATTCAATTCGTAGCTATGGTGCTAGAATGTTTAATAAATTGCCCGACAACGTTAAAACATGTTCCAATTATTTGCATTTCAAGAGGCAAGTTAAAAGCCTCTTGTTACTAGATTATAACTTTATAAGCTTTAGCCTGTAAAATACAAATATATGTAATTTTTTCTTATATGTTTTTTATAAAAAAAAAAAAAAAACAGTAAATAAGTATGTTAAAATAATTCGGCGCCAGTATATTTAAGTTGGCACAACACACTTGTTAGTAAGTACTAAAATAATTTAAATGTAAACTAGTGTACTTAACGCAGTTGACAGCGTAGGAAGCAAATATGCATACATGTTAAGCTATCTTCTCATACAAAATGTATTTTTTTCGAGAAAACATTGTATTATTTTTTAAAATACGCCATCAATAAAGCAAAAAAAAAAAACAGCTAGCTGATGAAGATGTGAAATTCAGAAACATGTCCTAGTAACCATCGCCATTTGCAAACTTTTTAATTTTTCTCTAATATCAATAACAAAAACAAATGTATAAAATAATATGAGCATGTCTTGCTACTCCAACGGGTTAGGAGGCTTAGAATATACCCGCGGTAAGTATGCCTGTCGTAAGAGGCGACTAAAATACCAAATTGATCCAAGGCTTTCGGGGAGTGTGCTTATCGCTGCAACAACATCAACAGCATTCCTTGCTAATTAAATGCAGATAAAATATTTTCCTTTATGTCCAAAATAGGGTTCCTGTTCTTGACCTCTCAGTGTTTACAATTAAACAATGATAGCCGAAGGCCATTAATAATACTGTCGAAATGTATATGTTTATATGTATATGGACATACATTTCACATATTCGCAAATGACAGTCACAACAATTACACATGCGGGGCTGTAATCGAGACAACCTCACACGTTTCGCCAATACCGTCAATACAAAACAAGAATTCGTATAACCTAAACTTTGGCCAATCAAAGGAATTCAAGTGTTACTTAAATCGAACATACTTGACGAACAAAAAAATTATTCAAAGCAACAACAAAACTAAAGCAACAAGAATCACAAACTATGTACATTGAGGGGATCCGAATAACTTTTGTTTGCTGCACCACCCAAAAATCACTAATTTACGACATATTTTTTCTTGACTTTTCTTTGCAGGAGTAGTATTGTATGTACAAATGGCTTTCTTCAACTAATTTCAATATCATCAAAAATTAATTTCACTAATTCGATTAATAGAGAATGTGTGTGTGCAGAACAAGGGATGATGGCGTTTTTGGTAGACTGATTGTTTGGTGTGAGGCAACTAAAATATATGTGCACCTTTTGACATGTGTGGCGGAAACGTCATTAATTTTCATGCTGTCCAGACAAAACTTTCGAGTGGTAGGAGTGGAATGCAGAAGTAGGAATGAGATATAAAGGCTAAGAGTGCGTGTCAAGCTCAACTCAGAACTTATTGACAGTTGCGTAATTTAGGGTTTGGCTATGCTTTGAAGAAAATTAAAGAGAGATGAACTACTTTAGCAACTTTATCGGAAATCGAATAAGTAACGCAAGGCAAGTGGTATATAACTATGTTCGACCAGACATTTTTACATATTGATTTTTTTTTTTTTCAACATATTAGACAAATTTTACTTTTTAATCATTTGACCACACTCACACTCGTATTTCTATAACTCAAATGAAAATGAAATAAATACTAAACAACATAGCAAAAAGTGTTCATATAAAAGACGTGCCCGTTAAGTGAAATGCGACAATCGAAAGCATTGAAATACTAGGCTTCATCAAAGTCTTAAGTTTTTACCAACTGGCTTCGAAATTGTAAACTAAAAGTCCAAAAAGTCTTAGCACTGTGATGACTATGATCTGGGGGCTCCGGATCCCGTGCTATTTAAGTGTTGCCACAATTAATTTCTGTTCGGCGTCAACATCTGAGAGAGGAGGAGAGTCTTTCGCCACCGCTCACGAGCTTAACAAAAAGAGGCAGGCGAGTGTAATAATATCCGTGGAATTATAGTAATATACAAATGTCTGCTTTTGTTTTGATATTTAAGAGCGCTAGCAAATGTTATGTTTTTAAGTTGACTTGTAACAGTGTCAATGAAACTAACATCAATTGACATTAATTCCGTTTGAAATAGAAATTTTTCAACGCGGAGTCGCCCCTTGGTAGTGATTCGGCAAGCGCTTCGAGTATATTTCTGTCATGAAAAGCTTCTCAGTGAAAACTCGTCCGCCTTGCAACGTTGATTTCAGCATGATTTTGACATTAAATATCTTTCAGATTTGAAATTAATGTCATTGACCTTAGTTCTCTTGTGACTCTTAGTTCCATTGACATTTATACACGTCACTGCTTTTAAGGTTCCTGAATGGAAAAGCTCAAAAATGTAGTATAACGTAGATTTTTATCCCAAGTCACGAGATGATGACAAGTAAAATTAGCAAGGCTACACCAGTTCCTTAGACTAGTAGTTATATGTTTTGGCAAATGCAGTGGACTCCTTGTAGAAGGTGCGAATACCAATTATCAGTTCTGCGCTGGTTCGGAGCTAAAGCGATGCGCAGGAATTGGATAAAAAAATTCGAATAAGAATTTATAAGTTGTATAGCTTTATTTTTGTCTCTATCGCTCCAACGATATTCAACCGTAGAACAAACAACTACTTTAGTAAACTCTTGGGAATGACAATAGTAATTTGTGAGGGCCCACTTATAACACCTAAACATTAGATATTACTTCCTTAACTGGAACAATATGTTTTTTATTACTTCAGCTCATAATCATCTTGAATTGAGCTCAACCGGCTGGATAACCTGAAACAAGGAAATACCAAGGAAGATCAACTTTTCATCCACATGGTTTACCCAAATTCGTAAGAGTATCGCCCTTTATCTACCTACCGCCAAATGCGGGGTACGTATGTTTGAGTTTGGGTCATCGAGATAATACTTTACTTCTTAGATGCCTTACCTAAGAAATCTTTGTTTATAGGAGTAAATCTACTTTGAATTGATATATTTTGAATTGTATAAGCTCTGTAGATGTCAATAATGTCTACGAGTAAAGTAATACTTAAAAACTCTCTGTTTGATGTTGTTGTTTTTGTTGTATTAACGTTGCTTCACTTCATCTAAGAGGTGGGAGCACTCACGAATTTCTATCGAAACCCTCTAACAGAAATACAAGCACACTGGTTTCCTACTTGGTTTGTCCATGAGGATACTGCTGTTAAAAGCTAAAGTTACACGTTAAGGGTAAAAAGATGTGTGGTTTCATGCTGGGACACATTACATGCAGGAGATACATGGCGTATATAGGGGTGTTCCTTTATATGTAAAAAGTTAATCTATTTCAGTATTCAGGTAATAGTGGCACCAAGTTATGTGGACGCTATAGGAAGTTTTCTTCTTTCCCCAACCATAATTGAGTATCGGACTTTGAGAACAGCGGAGGGGTCCAGTTGCTGAGCCCAGCTATCGAGAAGGGGCACGGGGCAAGAGGCGGTGCTCAGCACTGTTTGGCGCGAGCAACATCAGATAGTTTTTTGTTACTAAGCAACTTTTCTGCTGGACTATGTCAGAGATGCTCATAGGCCAGCCGCCCCATGGCGAGCAACAAAGGGCCACAAAAGACTGGAGATAATGATTGGATCGGCAAATGATATGAACTAGCTTATGCAACCATCAATTGTACGATTTATACAGACGATGTAGTTCAACCTAATACGTAACCGTATATTAGTTAAAATAAGGAAGGAAGAATGGCTGCGGTTGTTGTAGCCATAAGGTTGCTGCCCGAAGGCTTTGGGAGTGTTATCGATGTGATGGTCCTTTGCCGGATACAGATCCGGTACGATGCGGTACCACAGCACCATTAAGGTGCTAGCCCGACCATCTGGGGAACGATTTATGTGGCCACATTACACCTTCAGGCCATACCCTCCCTCCCCACCCCAAAGTTCCATGAGGAGCTTAGGGTCGCCAAAGCCTCGCCTGTTAATGAAACAGGATTCGCCGCGGATAGGTGAAGTTGACAATTGGTTTTGGAGAAGCTATATATTGCGCTGGCAACCTGAAGGGTTGCGCTACACAGCCCCTTGAATCTAGTATTTTAGTCGCCTCTTGCGACAGGCATACCTACCGCGGGTATATTCTGATCCCCTAACCCGCTGGGCGGTCCAGATCGGTTTTTTCCACCTCGCTGTCAATCTAGTTCGGTTTCTTTCCGCTTTTCTCTGAAAAAAGATGTTACGTTTATTCATTACAGTCCTTGGCAAGGCTTTCCAAATGTTGAGAATGCTTGCCGAAGCACACTGCAATTTGAGGGTTACTTCCCAGAACTAGCGGGAGCTCAAATACTGAGCTTCAGCCAGCAGTTGCCCTGCGCGTTTACTGGTTTTAAGATGTATAAGCTCTATGAAATTCTTGATCTTAAATAACACACCATTCCGTACATTTTTTTTTTGTAGCACTTTCATTCCAGCAAAAATACAAGGAACTCATCACAGCAGAAAACTTATGGGTAAGCGTTTCTTACGCAATCACACGTAATCCCAATCTCTTTAATTTGTACAATTTTCTTTGTATTTACTTTTGAAAATTAAATGTGACTTTCACTTTCAATTTAATTAACCTTTGAATGCTTCATTCAGCCCCCCCCCCTTCGTTATTTCTTCTTGCAAACAGCCACACGCGTTCGTGCGTTTTACGTAATTGCTAACCGCAGTCACACAGTCACACCCTCATCACAGCTACCCTCTCCACCCGCATGTTGTATTTTTCGCACGCACACTCACACATTTATCCATATATCATGCAAGTAGCTCATGCATTGTCAGCCTGTTTTAACCCAAAACCCCATTCAAAATCAGCTTCCCATTCCATTCTCGTTCCACTGCTTGTTCCCCACTTGTAGCGTTGCGCATTTTTCACACACTCATTTCCGAGTTTAAATTTCTGAATTTGAATTTTCCGCACATTTTCGTAATGTTCGTTTGCATTTCAACAGCAAATTAATTTTAGCTCCTTTTAGCTAATATCTACACACTCCTTACCCCTGTTTCGCATAAGAAAATAACTTTTGTCAGGTACATACGCCTTTAAGTATGCAATGCCATTTTTATTTAATTTCATTTTATTGCCACGATTTAGCATATGTGTAGTGGTATGTGCGTGGAATTTGAATTTAAAGGACCTGCCAAGCAAATGCTTGTAAAATAAAAATATGCAAAAGTAAATCGTACAAATGTTTGCGCAAGCTTGCGTCCTCGGCACATGTGCGGTTGTCTGTATTTGTGTTGGCGTGAAAAGTCACACCGCAAAGCTGTTAAAGCCGCGGCATTGTCTTTTATGGGGATCTTTTTTGAGCAGATGCTTTAGATGGCTGAAGTTGTCTAAGACGGTGGTTGCAGGAGGTGCATAGCTGTTCTTTTAGCTTTTCACTTGTGAGTGGAAGAGTTTTCGCTGCCTGTATGTATGTATATATGTATGTGTTTGAATATTTTCTCAACGTTTGTTTCTTTCATTTAAAAGGTTTTGACTTATTCAATGTCACCATGTACGGAAAGACCAAAGTAGAAAAAACATTTTTTACTGGGATCAACCTAGTTAAAAAGGACCACATCTGTACAAAATAAAAATAAACGTGGTTAATGTCTATGTTGTCTATGTGAGGCGAGCCGGACAGCTCTGGCTATGCACTTTCTCGCCCAAATTTGTCTATTTTTTTGGAACGCCGACTCTATCTGCTAAGAAGTTCATTACAAGCAAAATGTTTTCCAATTTGCTTTTAACGTAGTGTAACAATAGTACGACCGCTACTGCAACATCACCCGCGCCTAAAACCATGCAACAATAAAGCCGCACAGCACGCAGAGGCGAGCAACTCACATCGAACATGATATAATCAACCAACAGCTGATAATGCCAATATGATTTCATCCAAGTTAAATATATGTACAATGTCATATTTCTCCGCTGCTTTGTGGGCGACTCTATTTCAGTAGACACATTTGCCTAATTAACAATTAACCTCCTAAGGAGAGTCAGTAGAATGACCTCTTCACGCGTAACTTTTTCGCCAACTGGCCAAGTGGAAGGGGTCGATTCTTTGGCATAACAGAACCTTCCCTGGTAGACGTTCTCGAAGCATGAGAACGAAAAATCTTAAATCAAGCCCAAGTAGTACTTGAATTGAGCACAAAAGGTTCGCACACACCAAATTGGTCATAAAATACGAACGGTGTGCTTGGAAAAACCATTCTTAAAACAAGCCCATCGGTCACGAGTTAAGAAAAAACGTACTTAACAGACTTTTGTCAACGAATGTTCTTAATTTGAACTTATTTCGTTCGCTTTCGAACGATTTTTTCTCTAAATGCAGTACCCAGACTCTTTGAATCTCAGTGCAGTTTCTGCCGACGCTTATAACATATGCATGTCTATCGGAATAAGGTTGAAGATGGGATCTAAAGACGCCGAGGGGAAGGTGTGACAAGCACAACGCATTCAATGCACTGAACCTTTTGTAGGCTTATGCGATCTTAGTTCTTATCAAGAGACTTTCCGTAACCGCCAAGATGCGCGTTTTCCAGTTAAGGTTGCAATCGATTGCTTGTCCCAGGTGCTTCGTACTTTTTGAAAGGAGGCATTTGTGGGACATTTAGCATATGTATTTCAAAGTTAGGTGGCTCATACTTCCTCGTAAAGAGTAGCTGATTCGTATTTTCCGTATTCAGCCAGAAGCCGCATCATTGTGCTTACCTTCTTAGTTTTCTTACCATGATTTCATTTGTCATGGAGGAAAATTGACACGAAATCAGGAAGGCAAGCCAAAGTACCATCAAGTTTGCGAAAGCTTGACAAGATACAGTTCAGATAGGTCAAAATACAAAGTTAGCAAAACCCCGACTATTCTAAATCCCGATATGACCTATTTCCGACAAATTTTCTATAATAATAAAACCTGTACGGAAAATTCAGCAATTTTTTATAATGATTTTCAAACAATGAACAGACTACCTGATTCCGTATCTGCGCTTCGAAGGAGCTCCTAAGTCTGCAATAGAGCTGAATGATTCGCACAAGGGTGCCCAAACGACGGCGGGACGATACACGTCTACAGCGATGGCTTCAAAGTAGCGAACGGAGTAGGGTCTGCTCTGTCTGTCTGAGTAGGGTCTGTCAAATCACTGCAATGGTTTTCAGACAGAAGTTGTAGTCGTAATCAAAACAGTAGAAACAGTGAAAATAGCTTAAACTTCAGCCGCGTCAACTTTTATATTGACAGCCAAGCAGCAATCAAGGCAATAATCTCGCAGAGCGCAGCATCTAAAAGTGTGTTAAAGTGTAAGCAATCCCTAGAAAGAATCTCAAAAGGGAGAAGCATGCTTATATATTGGGTTCCAGCTTATATATGATAAATAGATTGGAAGGATGGGAAATAGCGGATGAACTAGCTTAAATGAGCGCATCTTTCGAAGCTTGATCCGTAGACATCCCAATTATATTGGGCGAGATTGAAAGAAGGATATAGATGCAGATGAATGGCACAGCGTGAAATTCGTGGAGTTGCGAAGTGTCGAAGATCATGCGACCTACACATCTTTGTACTAACAAAGTTACTTCTATCATTAAAAAGAGAGGACTGGAGACTCGCGACGGGTATTCTGACTGGACACTGCCTTATGCACGAAGTTATTTTATAACATTGATCCTGATTTTGGATAGGGGTTTCCAGTTTGGCTGTTATGCTTCTGGTAACTCTACGGATTTATTCAGTCTATGTGAGTTCCCTATAGATCGGGACCAGTTCAACCCAACCAAACCTATATGCCCACCAAATAGATATGAAGCTCCAATTGCTCAAAGGACGGGATAACAGAAAACACTGACCTGAAAATTAAGATTTTTGTTTAACGATTATTCCCCATCTACGACTGCCCTAACAGGCATTAGAAAATTAACGTGCCGTTAAGAAAAATGTCGTATGTGCGTGCTTAGAAGAAATTAGAAGACAGTCACCTTTTTGCTTTCAAAAACAAAGACTAGCAAAGCGACAAATCAAAAGGAAGAATCTGAATACACATTTTCATGACACAAATTTTAAGTTAAGAATATGTTGCCAAACGCTAATTTGTTAATGTAAAATACCAAAGAAAGTCTAATGTGATGAAAGTGCAGGAATACTAAGTATACACATTAGACTGGGTCGATTTTTTCAAAAAACTGTTGTAAAAACGTTGGCGGCAACAGTTTTTTAAAAAAAAATATTTTTTGGGTTTTGGGGGCTGTTTTGGTTGAAAAATTTACCCTGTCGCCATTTTTTTCGCAGGCTCGAAAATTATTTTTTTGGGTAAGCGTAGTGGAACTTTTTTTTTCCTGGGCCCAAATCCTATCAAAAAATCGATGGCGCGATATCGGTTAATAAATCGCCCAGTCTAATACACATACATACATCAAGGCATTTCCATTTTTCACACACATATGCAAGTCATTCTTGCAGGAAACTAAATAGTTTGATGAAGAAGAAGAGAAAGAAGCGAAAAGTTTATTGTATTTCACTTGGCATTTTTATACCCAGCTGTATTTGTACACAGGGTATTATAATTTTGATTGGATAACGGTTCGTTATACAGGTATGAAGGAATCGAGATAGATATAGACTTCCATATATCAAAATCATCAATATTGAACAAAAATTTGATTGATCGGTCCGTCTGTCTGTCCGTCTTTCCGCTAACACGATAACTTGAGTAAACATGTATTGAGATATCTTCGCCAAATTTGGTACACGAGCTTATCTGGACCCAGAATAGATTGGTTTTGAAAATGAGCGAAATCGGATGATAACCACACGCACTTTTTATATATATAACACTTTAGAAAACACAAAAAACCTGATTATTTAGTAAATAATACACATAGAATGTAGAAATTTGACGTCTGGACTGATATTGGGACTCTTGATACTAATTTGAAAAAAAAATTTTAAATGGGAGTGACACCGCCCATTTGTGATAAAATCAATTTTACAAATATAATTAATCATAAATTAAAAATCGTTAAACTTTTCGTAACAAAATTCGGAAGAGAGGTTGCCTTTACTATAAGTAATGCTTTGAGGAAAAATTAACGAAATCGTTAAGGACGACGCCCACTTTTATATAAAAGATTTTTAAAAGGGTTGTGGACGAATAAAATAAGCTATATCTTTGCAAAAAAGAGCTTTATATCAATGATATTTCATTTCCCAAGTGCACTTATAACAATAAATAGGAAAAACTTCAAATTTTAGAAAATGGGCGTGGCACCGCCCCTTTTATTACTAAGCAATTTTCAATGTTTCGGGAGCCATAACTCGAAGAAAAATTAGTTCAGAATAGAACCATATGTATATGTATTATTGCGCAGCCTTGTAACACTATTAAGCATACAAGACAAACAACAACAGCATTTCAAGTGTACAGCTGGGTATGTAATGTTCGGTTTCACCCGAACTTAGACTTCCTTATTTGTTTTGCTGTAAAAATGGAAAGGGAACATTTTAATGTGGGCGGGGTTGAAGTTAAAAAGCTAAACAGCTTGGCAACACCCTTCGAGGTGTGCAACATTATTATGTTAGCTGTATTGTTGTTGTCTTTTAATGACCATTCCACAAAGCATTCATCTAATTTGTAATATATTTTTCTTATGCATCCTTGGCTTCTAGATACCTGGTTTGTAAAGGTGAAATGACTGATAATCACCATCGCGTGCCAGTAAATTTAAGGAGTGGATCTGATTTTTATCATTTTTTTTTCGTGTTAGCTTTTTGAAAATGAAGGGCAAATATGACTATTACACGCTATCAAAAAAAAATAGTTGTGGCTATGTTTGATTTGAAATGTTTGTATGACGAAAAACTGTTAAGTCACCAGCCAAACC
Source organism: Eurosta solidaginis (assembly GCF_040869045.1). Taxonomy (NCBI): domain Eukaryota; kingdom Metazoa; phylum Arthropoda; class Insecta; order Diptera; family Tephritidae; genus Eurosta; species Eurosta solidaginis. The sequence continues at coordinate 173,550,137 of NC_090323.1, forward strand.
TCAAAAGTTTGTTAAAATTAATGCTTTCTGAGAAATTTAGTAAAAGTGGTACTAAGTATAAACAAAAAATTAATTTTCAACCACACCTCGTAGCTACATCATATAAAGAAAGCGTTAAGTTGAAAAATACCCGAGGGAATGTTTGAGATTTATAAGTTCAATTGTCATAGTTTTATTCAATTGCGAGGATGACTGTGATTTAACTATCCGATAAAACGATATGTATTCCCAAATCGTGCGCTATCTGAAAATTTTAAGTAGATTAACTTTGATTCGAGAGACTGGTGGGGAACTCGACAAGGAGTAAAGATCTATCGCTCAATTCAGCCAAAACTGAACTGGTCCGTTCACTAGGAAATATAAGATACCTCCGTTACAGCTGCCGGGGCTAGCGCGCACTACCCTGACGATCAGGAACTCTGCCTCTGACAAATAGGATTGGGTAGGAAACTATCTCGGAGGGAAAACGCTCAGGAGCGTGTGAAAAAGCAACGGTGGTACTGTACAGCTGTAGGGGAGCTGCTGCGCGAAGATGGCAACTATCACCGGATATTACCCTGTGGCTCTACACTGCTGTGGTTATACCAATCCTTTTATACTGGGCATTGGTCTGCTGGACGAGCTTAAATACTAAATCAAACTTACGGGGATTCCACAAGGTACAAAGATGTGCTTTAGTCTGCGTGGGGATGCTCTGCGCATCACCCCTCCAGAGACGCTGGGCACTCTTTTTAATGTGTTGCCAATAGATTTAATGGTCAAGCAATGTGGGGCGTTTTCTGATCTGCGGCTGCTGCGGCTCTGCTAAGTTATCCGGTTGGAGAGACAATGTGGATAGCCATGCAGCCATCCTTAAGGATCTGTATTCACCTTCGTCTGATTAGTGCGCTTCAACTGTCTATTTCGATTTGAAGTACGAGCTTGTTATCACGGACAGGGATTATTGGTTGGAGGAGCCGATGGACCTTAGCAATAGGCTGCAGATATATACTGATGGCTCCAAACTGGATAATAAGGTGGGTAGCGGTATCTTTGCACCTCAACTAGGGTGGAATCTATCCTTTAGCCTACCCGATCATTGCAGCGTCTTTCAAGCGGAGGTTGCTGCTATTAACGTGGCCGTTGATCAACTGATAAAAGCTGTTCACAGCTATAACCAATTTTGTATTTACTCTCACAGCCAGGCTGTAATAAGAGTACTTGGATAGGTCACATGTAAGTCCAGGAGAGGCGAGAAGTGCCGCAAATCTCTCAACGAGATAGCTGAGCAAATTTCCTTAGTCTGGTATGAGCGCCTGAACACTCGGATATACCGGGCGATGAGATGGCTGACGAACTTGCAAGATGGGGCAAATCCGCTCCGCTTTCGTCGTCTTGGAAGGGATTGAGCATGCCGCTCGCTGCCTATAAGTTCACTTGGAAAGCGATTTTCCTTAGGGAAGCGGGTGTGAGATCAATCTTAATTCCTGCTACCACACTAAGCTCGTGCGGCCTGAATGGGACGCGATACGCATGAGAAGTCTCCTTCTTCATGGAAGGGGGGACATATTTCTGGTGGTTGGACTTTTAACTGACCTGTTTATTGGTACGAATATAACAAAATTCATTTTCTCATAACGAAACAGGAAAACTATAGTTAGAAAAATTGCCATTGTTCCGGAATTGCAGGCTGTTGAATCTTTCTTTGATAACAGTAAACACTTTGTATAGCCTTCGTTCGTCCAAAGATCAATTTTCCGCCACTTTATGCAGGACATAAAATGAAAAATTTACGGATCAGAAACAATATCAATATCATCAGAATACGCTATCAAGTACCCGCTCTTTGTAGAAGATGTGTTACGGCGAGCTTAGTTACAACACCAAAGATCCCGGAGTAAATAAGTCATTAAATTTTACAAAGACCCTGGATACCTTTTTTTTAAATGTGGACCAAAATTTGCAGACGTTTGTGTTAGAAGCATCGAAACGAAGACTATTGAACTTCGTTAAAACAAAACGATATTTAAGAATGAAAGTGGACCGATTTTAAGTTGAAAGATGTTAATGTTAGGTCAGTCCAAACTGTTGTTTCCTGCCTTTTGATACAAGAATTCATTATAAATAACCGCATAGCTTCAGATTTCGGATGAGTTCGACGGTGCACGACGTTAGGGTAGTTAATTTGTTCGAAAGTTTTTGCTTCAAAGCCTCACCTGGTAAATATATGTGCCTACGTATTCACATATGTAATAGGAGCCCTAACGTTATATTAAAACTTGTTTGGTAGGCTATAATCGATGTGATTCGCACTTGGCTAGTAGGGGATATGACCGCCAACTGTAAGAAGTGTCAAGCCAAGAAGTGTGAAAATCAAAATTAACATTTCAGGTGCTTTTTTAAAGTTTCGCAAATAAACAGCAGATGTTTGTATATAAGGCCAAGTGATTTTTCAAACCCTTCTCATACGTACCTATATCCTCAACCTAAGTATGAGGTTGGAATCATTTCAAATGAGTGTTTAAAACCCTGGAATCTACTAAAGGGTTTTGCATCACTGATTTCGCTTATTACTTTAGCCAATCGGAATATAGAATTTTCTTAAAAATCTTTTTTCGGGTAACTTGCTTTTTTAACAACTTAAGGACAATTTGCAACATATTGGACTTGAGTCATTTTATTTGAATTCATTGTTCCATATTAATTTTTTGAAAAAATTATGCAAAGTGAACATTCAAATTTTTTGTGTTATGTTTGGTTTTTTTGGTCTGTAAATAATTAATTATTATATTAATTTGTTGTCTTCAAGACCAAGTTTATTATTTTTGTAAAATGTATGTTTTACAAGTTATATTATATTAAATTATTAAACATAGGAAACGAGTAAATTAGAAAAAAAAACAAAGTTCATAGACCGTATAGCCGACTATTTCAAAATCCATGACGTTTTATCATCAGCGATCCACACATTGAAGGCTAGGTGCTAGTCATCACACTCTTCATCAATCTAGGGTGTTGATCAGACAATTAAATAAAAGCTAAATAAAACCGTTTGAAAAATATAGTACCGCGCCGAACACCACCGCCGCCCCAATATTTTTTGGCGCCGGCGTGTATTCTAGTGCCCGCCAGATTATTCGAGCCCATTGTTGTCACAAGAAGCCTTCACCAAAAACTATATACTTTAAAAAATTTCATTCGTCGCGGTGAGGAAACTCTGCCCAAAATTCCAATCAATTTGCTATATTAAATATTATTATTAGAATGCACCAATTTCAAATGAAATTTTAAAGCACAACGTTTAATAAGAATATAATTATAGCTATTAAATTTAACCTTCAGCTCAAAAAAATTAAATTCACGCCTATTCTGCAATAAATTTTGGCCAAAATTACCTCTTTCAGTTCAACATCTTAGCATAACAAATTTGCCGTTATGTCTGGCAGTCAAACGCTATTTACTATTGTGTCGTAAAACATGCAAATAGCTGACTAAGGAGGGTAATGCATTGACAAAGGTACAGCAACAAAAAAATAACACAAAAAAAATATAAGAAAAATTTTAATTTCGTAGGCGGCGGTAAGAAAATGACGCTAACGAACTTGTGAATTGCGGGAAAATTAAAAGCTAAGGCACAGTTTTTCAGTAGTTGGTTAAGCTAAGTTTGCCTAAGCTCTAGTCAAATTCAAACTCCAGTTGAAATACGCAGCAGTTTTTCAGTCACATTTTAAGAGCGCCTTTCGGGTTGGCTTTTTTGTGCGGCAACATTGGTTTTTTTGTTATCTAGATAATTTGTAGATACGGTAACAGCTGGATTTTGTTTACCCAACAAACATGGAAAAAGCGAAAATATATATCTATCTAGTTACGGAAGTGATATCCAACATTTAATTATTGTTAAACCAAATAGTTGTTGATATCCAAATTCATTCTCCAATCACTATCCTACCTTTGAGAAATTTTGTAAAATTAAAAGTTTTCGAGTTGATCTAAAACGTCATTAATATTTTCGAATTATTATCCAACTTTCGAGAGATTTTGGGAAATACACAATTCTCATATGAATATTCAACACATTTCTCCAGTTGATATCCTACACTGGATAATGAGTTGAGGTGGAGTTGAAAAAAATCTCCAAGGTGTTATCACCAAAACCAACAGCTGTTTATTGTGAGAAATAAACACTTGGTTGATAGCAGTAATGAAGCGTAATTTTTTAGTTAAAGTAGACTGAAAAACTGCAGAATAAGGTTAAGGACGTTTACTGCAAATTTAAATATGGTACGTACGTATAAACATAAAAGCAACATACCTATGCTTCAAAAAATATTTGGGCTACTTCAGCCGACTAACATGTAAAATTTTCACTATAGAGTGTGGATCCCGAGTACTTACTCTTGAAGTTCGACGTCTAAAAACGAATAGTCATCGGTTTGCTATTACATTTTAATCTGCGTGTTATAGACGGATATTTGATGTGTCATTGATTTTATATTGAATCTTTTTCTCAACAAAGCGCCGGTAGCAAATCGAAAAGTCCGATAAGAAATCGATAAGTTTTCGATAACAAATCGATAGCAAATCGAATAGTTTCGATAACTTTTTAATAATATATCGATAAAACGCCTATAAAAAATCGATTACTTTTCGCTAGTAGAACGATAACTGTTTGACTTTTTGATAACATACCGATAACTGTTGAATAAAAAGTTAATAATTTTTTGATAAGAAGTCGACAACCTTTTCATAGGCTAAGTTGAATTTGCCAATCAAAAAAGACCTCACATAAACTGAATCTGTACATAGTGTTACCAGAAATAATTTGGCGAACAAACGAAAGAACCCCAATCAGGGACGAGGACTTATGTTACAGAATAACACCGAGCTTTTGGAAAATACTAAAAGTTTCTCAGGACCTACCTTTATTGCTGCCTCAAGATTTGGCAGCTCTGCTACACCTAATAGCTGGAGCCTTGACCTCTCTTCGGAGATAAGAGCCACCTCGCGATGACTAAAACGTCATATGCATATGCTGTAAGGTTGACTGGTTCTCCGTCGAACCGCCTAAGCACAGCATTGGTTTGTATCACCACCCAAACCTACGACGTTCCTTTGTTTAAATATTTTGCTGCCTCACATAGACTGGCCATAATTACTCGTTTCGAGACATTGCAGAAATCTCCGGCAATGTTCTGAAAACACCTAGCGCATATTCCTGGTGCTCCAGGGCTTTCTCTATATTCGTGCAACCCTATGCAATGCAATATTGACTGGCTTGCCTTTGATGTAAGCATGTTGTACTAAAGAGAATAATTTCGCATTATATTTGATTTTATATACACTTCTTTTAATCACTCTAGAGTTTAATTTCTTTTGATAACACATTTTTTGATAACACTTCGATAACAGATGGATATCGCGTTATTAGCACATTGACTGCCAAGGCACTTTCAGCAAATAAGATGCTGGGGTCACAGCATTTTTTTTAAATCTCATCAGAGACATCAAAATTGGAATTTAGGGTAGTGTTGGTAATGTTTTCTGCTTAGAAACAGGCAGTTTTTAACTAATTAGTATGTCACACACATATGTTCGACGTGGCGCCTACCGACTTTTTTTTATTTCAGGGCCATGGCGGACATATGTATATGCACGACAAAAACATTGGCTAAACATCAAAATACATCGTCGTCATACAAGCTCTACTTTGAGGAAGGGCGTAAAGTGGTACCGCAAACTGGGTATAGGATATCTGTAGAATATTATCAGTAGTAAATGCTTTTGTAATGTACAAGAAAGCTACGAAAAAAAATAATGCACAAATACGGTGGTTTAGAGATCAAATTACTTCATCACTTCTAATTTTGCAGAATCCAGAAAAACATATGAAGCCGGAATCAGGCAATATTCATATTTTTAAAATAAAACTAAGTGCAAGTAATACAAAAGTACGTCGAACATGTACTTTATGTTATTCCAGAATAAAACAAATGGAAGGAAGGGAGATCGCCAGAAAGAAGGCTAAAAGAGTATACACGTATTGCCCGGATTGCCCTAAGAGCCATTCATGTATTTTGAATGTTTTGGGAATCACCGCAAACAAGTTTAATGGGTTCATTTGTATAACTACTTTATAAAAATAATATGTAAAAAATTTTTTGAATTATATTTTTTTTTTTTCAAAATCAATTTTTTCCAATTGATTTTTGAGCTACGCCGAAGCCACTATAACAGAAATTTCATGGGAAGGCATATAATTTATTATTGCAATAAAATCATATTTATCGTCAATCGTTGCTGTGTGACATGGCGAGAGAGAATAATAGTCGTGTCGGACATATGTGTCTGACGTGGCGTAAACCGCATAGTACAGTGTCACACATATATGTGCGACGTGGCAGTCAATGTGTTAGAAAATCGTTAAGTTTTCGATAGTAAAACGATAACTATTTGATGTTATTATGGATAACTCTCCGATAAATAATCGATATTTTTCGATATCAAATCGATAACTTTTTTACACACGATTTTACATTTGCTTACTAAAAGAAACCTCGGAAGAACATAATGGTTAAACTACGTAATATATTTTTAGTTATAAATAGCAGTTTCTATTAGTTTTTAAAGCCAAACTTACAACTCTACCAGAAACTGTATAGTTTACCTTTTTTCGTACCATTGTTTAATCTATTGCGTCAGCGCATTCTCCTGCGATTAATTGTTGTCTGGGCAGTTGTTGTTGTATTAGCGATAAAGGCACTTCCGAAGGCTTTGGGGAGTGTTACCGATGTTGATGCTCCTTTGCCGGATATAGATCCGATACGTTTCGGCAAAAAAGCACCATCACGTCACCAGGGATCTCGGGAACGATCCATATGACCGCATTAAACCTTCCAGGCCATAACGGCATCCCCACCCCAGTTCCACGGGGAACTTGTGGTCGCCAGAGCCTCGCCTGCTAAATATGTCTGTGATATATTCATATTTATAACAGGGTTTCGCTCGCGTAGGTGAGGTTGACAATTGGGTTGCGGAAGCTTCGAAGCTATAAAGCTTTGTATTGCTCTTATCAAGCCCTTGCGTCCTTTGTCAGGGCAGTCCAACCTTGCAGCGAAGGTTAAGCAAAACGTGAATGATGCCAATGTAGATGCTATGAAATTACTAATTTGAATTACGCGTTTGTGGCCTTTAATATAATACTTTTTTTAAATGTAAAGGCGAGCAAGATTATCAGCATAAAAGTGTAGCAGCGTCAAAATGCAAGAACAAGACAACGTGCCAACTTATAGGCGGGAAAGCGGTATTAGTGTAACATTGTATTAGCTTACGCGCATGGAGGCGAAATAGTGTACAAACGGATTCGTTATATCCATAGGACACTATGACGAACCCACTTATTTTTAAGCCGCTTATGGAGTGATCGTCATTATGACACAATAAAAGTCCAAAAAGTAACGATACACTGCAAATTTTTTTTTTTTTTCAAATTTCACTTTTTATAAAAACTTTCTACCTCGACGCTATAAGATCTTAACTTCAAATATAAATGCAAGCTTTGGACAAAATTGTAGCTCGAAAACATTAAATGAACCCTTGAAATAGTAATACTCATTTGTAAGAATCTTGTTGCATACCTGAATTTCTTGTTTTTAATTTTTTCTTATATTTTCTGCAACAAATTTTATTTTGCTGTACATACACCAAAACAAAAACAATTTTATTAGCCATTTAAAATTACGTTGTGGCAGCAGTAGTGGTGTCCTAAAACGGTTTATGATGATTCTTTGCTTATTGTTTTATGGCATGCAAGGCCTGATAATTTCGCTTTTCTACCAAAATGCATTTACCATTTACTTACTCACTTACTTATTTGCACGTAAATATGTTACGTTTCTTAGCCTTATTCTGTTTCTAACTACTTCTGATACATTTTTACTTCACAACTCTTCCGGTTTCTTGTATTTTTTCTTTGGACTTAGATGTTGTAGTTTTTTCATGTTTTGTTTTTAGTTTTGAGTTTTATGTCTTCTACATTATTGTTATTATTATGATTGCTGTTAAGTTTAGACAACTATTTTCCGCTACCCGCGATAAGCATTCTTGTTTGTGAAAACATCAAGTCTCAGTAAAACTTCCAAACAGAAACTTTGAATATATTTCCGTGACGGAGCTAAAAGAGAGACACATATCGAAAGTAGGAGGAATTGGAATTGGATTAGATAGAGAAAGAGGAGAGTGAAGAGAAGAAGTAAGAGGATGAGGAAGACGAAGAACATGAGAATGGAGATGAATAAGAGGAAGACGAAGAGGAAGACGAAGAGGAAGAAGAAGAGGAAAGCGAAATGAAACAAGTAAGGAAGGCTAAGTTCGGGTGTAACCGAACATTACATACTCAGTTGAGAGCTGTGGAGACAAAGTAAGGGAAAATCACCAATTTGTAAAAAGAACCTAGGGTAACCCTGGAATGTGTTTGTATGACATGTGTATCAAATGGAAGGTATTAAAGAGTGTTTTAAGAGGAAGTGAGCCATAGTTCTATAGATGGACGCCTTTTAGGGATATCGCCATAAAGGTGGATCAGGCCTGACTCTAGAATTTGTTGGTACGATATGGGTATCAAATGAAATGTGTTAATGATAATTTTAAAAGGGAGTGGGCCTAAGTTCTATAGGTGGACACCTTTTCGAGATATCGCCATAAAGGTGGACCAGGGGTGACTCTAGAATTTATTTTGTACGATATGGGTATCAAATGAAAGGTGTTAATGAGTATTTTAAAAGGGAGTGGGCCTTAGTTCTATAGGTGGACGCCTTTTCGGAATATCGTTACAAAAGTGGGCCAGGGTTGACTCTAGAATTTATTTTGTACGATATGGGTATCAAATGAAAGGTGTTAATGAGTATTTTAAAAGGGCGTGGGCCTTAGTTCTATAGGTGGACGCCTTTTCAAGATATCGCCATAAACGTGGAGCAGGGGTGACTCTAGAATGTGTTTGTACGATATGGGTATCAAATTAAAAGTATTAATGAGGGTTTTAAAAAGGAGTGGCCCTTAGTTGTATATGTGAAGGCGTTTTCGAGATATCGACCAAAATGTGGACCAGGGTGATCCAGAACATCATCTGTCGGGTACCGCTAATTTATTTATATATGTAATACCACGAAGAGTATTCCTTCCAAAATTCCAAGGGCTTTTGATTTCGCCCTGCAAAACTTTTTCATTTTCTTCTACTTAATATTATGGTAGGTGTCACACCCATTTTACCAAGTTTTTTTCTAAAGTTATATTTTGCGTCAATAGACCAATACAATTACCATGTTTCATCCCCTTTTTCGTATTTGGTATATAATTATGGCATTTTTTTCATTTTTCGTAATTTTCGATATCGAAAATGTGGGCGTGGTCATAGTCGGATTTTGGCCATTTTTTACACCAATACAAAGTGAGTTCAGATAAGTACGTGAACTGAGTTTAGTAAAGATATATCGATTTTTGCTCAAGTTATCGTGTTAACGGCCGAGCGGAAGGACAGACGGTCGACTGTGTATAAAAACTGGGCGTGGCTTCAACCGATTTCGCCCTTTTTCACAGAAAACAGTTATAGTCCTAGAATCTAAGCCTCTACCAAATTTCACAAGGATTGGTAAATTTTTGTTCAATTTTTTGGCATTAAAAGTATCCTATACAAATTAAATGAAAAAGGGCGGAGCCACGCCCATTTTGAAATGTTCTTTTATTTTTGTATTTTGTTGCAACATATCATTACTGGAGTTGAATGTTGACATAATTTACTTATATACTGTAAAGATATTAACTTTTCTTTTAAAATTTGAATTAAAAAAAAAATTTTTTAAAAAGGGGGCTTGGTCGTTCTCCGATTTTGCTAATTTTTATTAAGCATACATATGGTAAGAGTAACGTTCCTGCCAAATTTCATCATGATATCTTCAACGACTGCCAAATTACAGCTTGAAAAACTTCTAAATTACCTTCTTTTAAAAGTGGGCGGTACCACGCCCATTGTCCAAAATTTTACTAATTTTCTATTCTGCGTCATAAGTTCAACTCACCTACTAAGTTTCATCGCTTTATCCATTTTTGGTAATGAATTATCGCACTTTTACGGTTTTTCAAAATTTTCTATATCGAAAAAGTGTGCGTGGTTATAGTCCGATTTCGTTCATTTTAAATAGCGATCTGAGATGAGTGCCCAGGAACTTACATACCAAATTTCATTAAGATACCTCAAAATTGACTCAAGTTATCGTGTTTACGGACGGGCGGACGGACGAACATGGCTAAATGAATTTCTATTTTCGGCCAGATCATTTTGATATATAGAAGTCTATATCTATCTCGATTAGTTTATGCCGTTTCGGGGTACCGTTATGCGAGCTCTGCTCAGCTGAGTATAAAAATTCTACACACGTACAAATATACAAGTGAGGATAATATACGTGTGTTGATAATGAACATTTACGCAATTTTCTCAAATCAACATAAAATTTCCGACATTTTGGACAACCTTTACATACATATCTCCAATTAAATATTGCATTACCTGTAAAACAACAAATGCGGCATATGTTTAACTATCCGTCTCCTAAATAAATCTCATCTTAAATTAACGCAAATAAACTCTGCACAATTAAATTTTTTTTTTTCTTCAAACATTTTGTAGTTTTGCGGTATTTAGCCTGCGTCTCGACTTACATTAAACCGCAAAATGACCGCAATGCAACTGAGCTGCAAGGATTTCGAGAAAAGGACATGTAAAAGGACAACACTGTAGAAAAAATACAACAACAAACTGTTTGTTTGTCATAAGTGCTCATGTGTAGAGTTTCATGCTTCAACCAAAAGTCGGTGTTTGCGCCACATAATTAACCCAATTAGAAAGGTGAAATGTCATTCTTAACGTAAATTTATGTGAATTTTTAATTACGGCGACGACATAAAAAAATATATGAAAACAAAAAACGTCAAATTAAAAAATATAAAAATTCATAAGCAAAACCCTAACAACACTTGCTGTGTCGACAAGCGACCGAGGCGACAATGTGGATTAGTCTGTGAAAGCTTGCGGTTCGCTTAGTTCTCGCTTTAAAACCATAATATTAAAGAACAACATAGTCGTACAAATAAAGTCTTCACTTGGTCGCGTGTAATGAGTAAGCTAAATTAATTGGAGATGGTAAAATGAATGTAGCACTTCGGTATTGAAACGCATAGCCAACAGTAAAAAAGTTAAAACCGTAACCTAACATGGAACTGTTGCTGTAATCAATACTTTAACTTTAGGTTAGGTTAAGAGGGTGTGTGTGGGTATTACACACACTTCCACTTGGAGACATTTTTGTCCATTGTAAGTGCCCTCAGTAAGTGCAGGGTGGCGGCACATTCGTTTATTTCCATTACCTCCTAGTTGTCCTCAATGAACCACTTGCTTTCCCTGATGAACCCAAGAAGGAGACGTCTACCTTCCCAACCTCAGCCTCATCCTGACAGCTTCTGCAGAGGGAGCTTTTTTGTATTCTCCATCGTCGGAGCATTGGAGCGATAGCACAATGACATGTGATGACACCCGTAAGTACCCTCACCGCTTATTTCTCCAGTTTGAGAAGGAAGGTGGTGTCTTTCCTATCCAAACATGGACATAAGGACTTTGAGACTTCGCAGTGCACCCTTTTGGTCCATAGCAAGTCCGTTGCCCTGTTCTCATATTTCTTGATTCTCTTCAGGAGATAACTCAGCGGTGGTCGGTCGGAGCTGTCCACCTGACTTATGTCGGAATCGGAACATTTCCTAGCCATCTCATCCGCGAGTTCATTCCCTTCAATGCCGATGTGCCCAGGGACCCAGCAAAGGGATACATTGAGGTGACTTGTAGAAGCCAGAGAGGCTCTACACCTCCGCACGATGTCCGATTTTATCATGCTGGTCTCTAATGCCCTTAAAGCGGCTTGGCTGTCAACAAAAGTTGTTACGTCGGTGTCGGAGACCGCAATATCTTGAAGCAGCTATGCTACTCTGTCGCAGCTAGAGATGTGCAAAAAATTAAGGCGCACCCCTTGAACTGCCATTCGGCAGGGCCGTGATGAGCTGTCAAATGCCATGCATATATGAACTTTTTTGAACAGCAACAATACCGCAGACCATTTGAAACTAACAATTTGTGAAAGAAACCACAACACCTGGTGAAATGTCAACCCCTTCACTTACCTAGCGGATTCGGAACCCATATGTCCAGGCTCAGAGAGTTAGTTATGTAAAGAAATCCCTGATAAGTGATTTCAAATTGTTTGGTGACCCGACTCGTTCAGTAAGCTTCAAACCACCTGACAGTTAAAGTAGAAGTGTCGTTCGCCTACAAGACAAGCTGAGACTATTGCCCCACAACACCGCCGTCCAGCATGAACCCATTCGTAAAAAGATTTGCCATAGTCGCGCCTCATATTAACTGCCCAAACTATATCGCCCTAGAAAGTATATGAGTGAGGCACACAGAATGGAAGCTGGAGCACTGTGGTATGTCTACTATACGTCTGCAATCACAGTCTGAAAATTACCCGTGTTCTCTTGACTTACATTCTCCTACAACTTCGACCCCGTCGTCTTTGTCTCGTCATCATACTCAATATACCGTCAGCAAATGCATTGCGATCAGCATCCTTCTAGTTGTTCTTTTTCCTCTTCTTCTTTTCTATATCCTTTCACTGTTTATTTTCCCTTTAAATTTCTTTGACTTTTTATTCTTCTTCACTTATTCATTCGCTTTCCTCATTCTAATAATTGCAGTTCTATTTCGTTCTCTAGCGATGAAAAGACTCCACGAAGGTTTTGGGGAGTGTTATCGAAGTTCATGGTACTGAATACAGAATATTCATACGGCACGTTCTTGAAGTTAGCACTATTAAGTAACTAGCCCGACCATCTTGGCAACAATATGTCATGACTCCTCGAACCTTTTAGATCATCCTACCTCTCCTTCCATGAGGAGCTGTGAATTGCTAGAGCCACGAATCGTTTAACACTCCCAGATTTCTATGGGATTTCCGTTATTGTGAGGAAATATGTTAATCCGGCAGTACTCATCAAAGCATCCGAGCAGAGCTGTTGTCAGTACTCAAATAAAACAACAAGGTAAGGGGAGGTTCCAACTGCTCTTCGTTCCTAAAAACACAGCAACTTTCACGTCTTACCTTTAATCTGTTCAGAAAATTAAGTGTGACACGTGCGTCGGGAGCCAGTTTCTTGGTAAAGAAAACTTGAGCCGGGATATACAACGTTAGAATACAAACAATACGAGTACACTTACATACATGCAAATATTTCAATGTGTCCACTTTAAAGCTCCAAACACACCTGTACAGATCGTACACTCCTTACACAGCTGGATGCCGTTGCAGTGGCTAACTAACCGTATGCGGTATAAATCTTTTTCATGCTTACTTACAATCTTACCTTCTATATTGTTATTGTTGTTTTGAAGCAGTTAACTATTTGGTTTTGCTTTTTTCTCATTACCTGCCTTTTGCACTTTTAGCCTTTTATTGTTGTACGATGTTTTCTGACTTTTGTTGCACTACCAAGTTGACGACCACAAACAGCCAAACAACAGGCCAAAAATGGCGTCAACAACAATATCAACTATCAAGAAAACAACAACAAGGACATGTGAGCAAACGAGTCAACTTTTATACATATACATAGCTTAGCAGTGGAGTTTGGGATCGCATGGCATAATGTTAAACATTTTGTTTAGTGTCAGGAACTTCCGTTTCCGTTTGCCAGAGACGTTTGTACCTTTGTTACTTTTTGGCACGCGTTAAGCTCCAGGGAACAGGAATACATACATTTACATAAATGCATGCATATATACATAAAAGTGTGCGTTAATACTTTTTTAGGGTTTAATAGGCGGAAACTTGAGAAGAGATACAGCGAGGAACAAACAAGTAGCACAAGCTCATCATAACAATTTTTGCTATTCTTCAGCTATAAAAGTGAAACATGAGCTTAAGTTTTAAGCTTTGTGTCTTCATATTGTTTTTAATCCACCCCAAATAAGATACATTAAGTATATTTCTGGCTTAAAAAGCTTATCAGTGAAAACTCATCTGCCATGCAGATGCCGTTCGGAGTCGGCATAACACATGTAGAAGCTTGGCCTAAAATCCCTTCGGAGGTTATGGCGCCTTACATTTATTCCTTTTATTCATTTCATAGAGCAGGTGGTGCCGACTATTTTCGAATAATGGCTATCATACTGCTAGACATTCTGTGCGGTTGCAGAAAAAATCTCCTTCTTAAGAAGCACTTTCTGCACCCGCTTCTGTCTTTTACGATCCAGTTTAATTTACAGCCCAAAAGTCCAATGAGGCAGAAATTTAAAAACCTTAACCTAGATGACAGTAATTTGTAGCGCCTGGTGAATATAAATAAGTCCCTAGGGTATATAGGGGTATCCAATAAGAGCATCTTTCCGCCCATGACTGGGTATTGACTAGGGGTTGAACGTTTGACCTTTGCCCTTTTGAAAAAAATTAGCTTAACTTTAGCATCGGTTGGCCATATAGAACAGTCTAGTATTTTACTATAGATTGAAATGAGACCCCAGGTTTAAAACTGCATGTTACTAAGGAGCTAGAAGCTGTGTTTTTCTTTACTAGCTTATGACAATGAATAAGAGATGGCGAAATATTCGCATTTTTAGATACATTACTGATGATATCACTCGCATTAACTATCGGCTTGAATGAAGATAGATGTAACCATTTTAGGTGAACAGCTAGATTAAGATAAGCATTTAAATTACTGCCTGGAACGACAGTAGCAGCTTTCTTAGCTTTGTTTACCTTAATTTCAGTAGTGACGTCATCATATACAGATTGCTTATAGACTATGCTTCTATTGTGGCCTTTATCTATGATAGTGACGTCGGCATATGTAGGCGCGGTTTCACTCGCAGATTTTAACGGCACCTCCTTCTTTGCTGTCGTAGTGCTATTGGGTCGTATTAAGGTGACAAACACACTATAGCAAACAACAATATTGTGACGAATATTAGCATCACTAAGCTGATACTAAATAAATAATCAAGCAACAATAAAAAAACATGAAGCAGTCACTCGTGTGTACATAAACAAATCAATCATTATTTACACACATACATACAAGGCAACGAAGAGATACTCTCAAACACATGTAATCATCAGCCGAAGTAGTTACTCACACATAGGTACACACGCATATGGCTATGGGAGAGGCGTGGACTACAGATATACATGTTTATAGCTGGTAACTAACCAAGCATGATATGCAACTGTTCTATAAACAACTAGATCTTAGGAGAAGTATACGGATAAGGCAAATTTGAGATAAATCCCTCGTGAGAACGAAAAAAATTTGAGCGTAAACAAATGTTTCGTATCAAGTCAAAAAAGACAAAAGAAAAAGGAAAAGTGTTACCAACATCCCAGCATAAGAAGAGTTGCCAATGCGCTTTTATTATATATGCACTTATAATAGCTGTTTTTTTTTTATAAGCTTTTATTTAGTTTCACTTTTGTTGTCTGTAATGGAATCTTGCAAGTTAAATTTGATACACTTCCCGGTGTCCGATTGAGCTGAAATTTTGCACACATTTATAACTCCGATGACAATGCAATATTACTTTGTTAGAATTCGATAAGTTAATCGATAACACAGTTATCGGTAAAGATTTGTATTTACTTTGGAATAACAGCCTAAGTCCTATACAAACCCGCCGGTACCTATCCGTGGATTGTGATATTTGGACGTGGTGAATCACGCGTGTCACGCGTGGTGAATCTCAACGCTTGCGAAAAGCGAAGACACAACCCTCTGTTGTATATCTGTGTATAACCAACATAGCTGAATTTTTAAGGCTGTTTAACTCTGTAATCTTTTCTGTAATTTATTTTGCTTTTGGAAAAATTACCTATTTGAAAAAAGCTGGCTGAAAAATATTGGCATAACAGTTTAAGTTAAATCAAGAATGGAAAACCTTGGAAAATTTGAGCAGATGTGGCAATTTCGCGTGTCCGTTGAACGAAATATTGACAATATATTGATCATCGCTAGGAAATTAGCGACATTCCATCAACTTAGCAGCACTTTAGCAATACTACTGTTATTATTTGGCCGCTCAAACACACCCATATTAATTGTGCATTAAATTTAAAATATACAACTCAAAAATGACTCCGGTTGTTATGTCCGCAGCATTTATTTGGTGCAAATACAACATAATAATTTGCACGGGTCATCAATTCTGAGCTGGCACCGCATTGGTGCTGGATCCATGCAATTAACATCACTAAAATTGCACGAATGTCCAGGCTCATGACTTTGTTAATCCAGATGGTGAAAACGAAGACACAAAGGAATGCAACCTTGCAAACAACATCCGTCATTTTCAAAGTGTAAAAGTTCTGTGATACAACGAACGCTAACGCCGTTAGGCTGTTATCGGTAAGTGTTGCATACTTTTCTGCGCACTTGATTTTGTTTTACAGATTTTTGGCGATGGAATTTTAGCTAAGCGAAAGTAGGAATTTTATTTTAAAACGGATTTAACCCACAGATGAGAGATCTGCAATACTTAAGTAGTTGTAAACTGATCGCGGCATATGCAAAGTTAAGTTATTTAACACTGTTTGACACAATTTTATATGTGCTCTCTGTCAAAAATGCTTCAACTAACTTAGTCACATTTTATTTCGATTATGAATATGCCCCAATATATTCGGATTATGATATAATAAAATTAATGAAAAAAATAAAATTAAAGAAAAAAAACTTTTTTAAAAATAAGCTTTTATTATTGGTTAGTAAAATTAACTAAAAAGTAAACAATAAATTGACTCTAAAGAAATATACACTTTATAAGTTCATTGTAAGCTTTAACGATAATTAGGCTTTTTCGTCTGCGACAAAAGAATTCTATATTGTACATAATTATATATTTTTAACATTAAAAATTTACACCTAAATTATTAAACCTTACAGTTTATATCACAGTCCACAGTGTGTTAAACACACAAGGTGTTTATAGACTGTTAATATACAAAACTTCAAGTTTACATAGCTTATATAAAAAGTATAGTTAACTTTATGACAAGTATCTGATTATCAGGTTCTTAAATGTAAATTTACTACAACTAAAATCAAACGCCAAGGAATAGGAATAAGCATTGAATTGAGAAAATGTCCTCCTAAGAGGACCATTCATTGCATAAACCGTTCTAGCAACACCCATATAAAACAAATCGTTACAACGAAGGATACGACAGGGTACATTAAAACGAATTTTCATGAGGAGGTAAGAACAGTCAATTGAGCCCGAAACGATATCAAAGACAACGCACATTGACAACAGAGTGGAGTCGAGTGATATAAGATTTATCAATAAACAGAGAGAGCGATATGATGGTACTGGGTCTACAAAGTTCATCCACCGCAATGCAAAGCGCATAAAAGCTCTCTGAACAGACTCCAACCTCTTGATATAAACAGAATGGAAAGGTCCCCAAACAAATACCGCATACTCCAACCTCGATCTAACTTAAGATGTGTACAATAGTTTGAGAGTATAAGGATCTGAAACTGATTAGCAGTTACGGTGGATAAAAGCCAATATCGCGTACGCTTTAGAAACTATATAGCTTATGTGAGTGGTAAAAGTCAGCTTGGTATCAGATCTTTAACTTCAGTTGACTTTTTTGATTGAACGTCTGAGATACTATACGATGTAGGAACTAGACCAGAACCTTTAGCATAAGTGGTAAAATGACACTTACCAATATTTAGGAATAGAAGATTATGGACACACCAATGGTATAAGTTTCTAAGCTCATTTTTTAAGATTAAAGAATCATCCAAGCACTTGATTTCATGGTAAACTTTTAAGTCATCAGCATAAAGGAGAAACTTACACCTTACAAAGCAAGATGATATGTCGTTAATAAATATGACAAATAATAGCGGACCCAAAACGCTGCCCTGGGGGACACCGGAAGTTGGGGCGAATGGAAAAGATGACACATTATCTAGACGAACGACAAGAAGAGATCCACACTGCCTTAAAGGAACAATCAAAGATGAACAACTTTTCAACAAGACAGCCGAGAGGCCATCTGCGTCAGTTGTGGTTGACATTTTGAGCTGTTCAATACCATTAGCTATGTCCAAGTCAGTCAAGCATAGCTTCCCCAAATTGATGGAAATATCTACAATTGGCAGATATTCAGACGACACCTCACTATTATTATCCGTAACGAAATTCGAGGAAAATAATTCAGACGAATAAGTCAGCCGCCTCTGAAATTGAGTCGGCCGAAACACCTCTAAGGTGGACCGATGTCGGAATATCCGAACAATTCTTTTTCGACTTAATGTAGCTCCAAAAAAATTTTGGGTTACATTTAATACTGTTTTCAACATTATGAATGTACCGCCGATACAAAAATCTATTGAGCTTATTAAATTCAGCTCTGTAAAATATGTAGCGCTCACGAACATTGGCATTGGTAGAGCGTTTATGCTTTTTATAGAACTTATTCTTTAAATTCCTTAACGGTTTGAGTTCTTTGGAGAACCACGGACGTTTATTTTTTGTTGCTCTATGAACAGGGATGTTATTCACACAGATGTCATAAATTGTTTACTTATAAATATTATAACAACCAGTTACATCTGCATTTCCAAAAAGACGGTCCCAATTCAAATCAAACAAGATAAGTCATCAAAATTACATCGTAGTAGTTAAAGGCCGCTCTATTAGTGTTAGGGAACCCCATCCACTAATTTGTAGGGGTGTGTCATTTATTAATTGACTTTCACAGAGAGATATTGATTTTACTTCATCTGTCTCCGTAAAGAATTCAGCCACTTTAATCACAGCTATATATATATATCCTGTCCGTCTATCAGTGACGATGACGACGTATATCCAGCACATTGCGTTGTTGCCCTCCTCCTGCTTTCATTCCATTTATATCGGTTACACCAACTAAAAAGACGAACTTCCTCCGACTTCGCTTTATTATGCAGCTGTTACCACCGAATTCATATTGACTAAGGAACCAACGCAATTATATTCGTTCTTACAAAAAATAGCTACCGAATGTGGGCTCTGCTCTATTCTTATATTTACGCCATTTAAAATGCGTAATTGCGCATTCGTATGGGTCAAAGAGCCGCTAAGCACGAGAGACACAATCGCGAAATGAGTGTTGGAATTCATTTTAAGACCTTCTGCACTACTTTTTAAACATAAACTACTACGTGATAAATTTTGTGGGCCCTATTTATACCTAATTGAATCGTGTGAATAAATAATAAGCAAATACATTTTCTTATAGATTTGAAGAATACATCTAAATTTAAATTAAATTTTTAATTCGTTAACAAAAAAATGTATATAAAAAATGCAAGTAATTTATGCATACAGAGAAATGAAATGAGCTCAAACAATGAGCTTTAACAAAACTCGTGCTTTAGTTTTTCAAAAGAAATTTTCCTAGTAATTGTTTGTTTATATACATATGTATGTATGCGCAGAGTTGAATTGTGCTATTAATTTGAAATGTGTATAATGGCTTTATTTTTCATGAATAAATACAAAAAATAATGATACACTTAATTAGTTTTATCTCTTTGCAAACTGCTAATGTTCTATTGTATACTGCCACAAAATCATAGTTGGAAGCCACTCTCGAATTGAAGTGAGCTAACATAATCAAGATCTTGTGTTAAGTGTTAATGAAACGCTAATTTGTTATAAAAACAATCTCTAAATTGTTCCAGCTAATCGCGAAATATTCGCAGTGGCGGCGATAAGCACACAGTGATAAACAGAAGAAATGATTTCTTAAAAGGGGAGGGTCCAATTCTCCCCTGAAAAACTTATCTTTTGAGATGATAATAGTTCCGAAAATAATGAACAGATTCGGCTTTATCTAAAAAATATTCGGTAGCCTCGGTACCTTTCGTGAAAATGAAATGGTATATTAACTTCGTCACGAATCTCAAAATTGTAAGTCCTTAAAGGAAAATAGACAGACCCATCATTTAGTATACCGAAATTATCAGAATGGAGAGCTGAGTTGATTTAGCCATGTCCGTCTGTCCGTCTGTCTGTTTGTATGCAAACTAGTCCCTCAATGTTTGATAAATCTTGATAAAATTTGGTGAGCGGTTATATTTCGGTGCCCGATTAGACATTTGTCGGAACCGGTTGGATCGGACCACTATATCATATATACCCTATACAACCGATTTTTCAGAAAAGAGGATTTTTGTCATATCTTCCTCAATTTATCAGATTGAAACTTCAAACTTCACCATATGCATTCGAATATTGCACATATTGTCTGAACAAATGGATGAGATCGGTTGTATATATAGCATATATCCCCCACAACCGGTTATTCAGATAAGAAGCTTTTCGTATTTACTGCCCCACTTTAATAGCGAGAGGCTTCAAATTTCACCGAATGCTTACGTATAGAGCATTAATTGTTGTTTGAAAAAATGTTATGAATCGGTAATATATATAGTATATATTTCATACAACCGATTGTTCAGATAAGAAACTTCGCGATTTCTGCCCCATTTGTACAGCTATAAGCTTCAAATCTCACCAAATGTTTACACATATGGCATGTATTGTTGTATGAAAAAATCATACACATCGGTGGTATATATATTATATATCTCATACAACCGATTCTTCGGTGAATAAAATATCACTTCGCGGTAGTAAATTGCCAATAAATGAGGTATAAATTATTCAAGTCGTTCGGGAGCTGTGCGTCGTGTTTTCGCGAAGTGTCTGCTTGCTTGAGACTGATTCACTGTTGGACTCCTTGACTGATATTCGTTTTGGTGTTAAAGCCGTATCCTAAACAGAATAAGACCCTAGTGTATAAAGGTGCTTTAAGGCGTAAGGGGTCAAAAAATATTTTCCATGGAGCATACTGAACTCATGTTCTTCGTAGGAGTACATTTTTCCGCACCACTCTCTTCCGATTGGGTTTACATCAACAACAACAATGGTTACCACTCTTTCGAGTTAAAAGGTGTCAACAGTGCCTTAGCATCGTTGCCCTTTTTTTCATTACAGCGAACAATTCGTGTTGCCAAAGCTCACCTGCATGCCAATTTTTATACTCAGCTGAGCGGAGCTCACAGAGTATATTAATTGTGTTCGCATAGCGGTACCCCGTATCGGCATAAACTAATCGAGATAGATATAGACTTCTATATATCAAAATGATCTGGGTGAAAAAAGAAATTC
This sequence comes from Eurosta solidaginis, assembly GCF_040869045.1. Lineage (NCBI taxonomy): Eukaryota > Metazoa > Arthropoda > Insecta > Diptera > Tephritidae > Eurosta > Eurosta solidaginis. The sequence continues at coordinate 173,571,441 of NC_090323.1, forward strand.
ATTTTCCCATGTCCGTCCGTCCGTCTGTAAACACGATAACTTGAGTAAATTTTGAGGCATCTTGATGAAATTTGGTGTGTAGGTTCCCGGGCGCTCATCTCAGAATGCTATTTAAAATGAACGAAATCGTACTACAACGACGCCCACCTTTTCGATATCGAAAATTTCGAAAAACCGAAAAAGTGCGATAATTCATTACCAAAGACGGCTAAAGCGATGAAACTTGGTAGGTGCGTTGACCTTATGACGCAAAATAGAAAATTAGAAAAATTTTGGACAAAGGGCTTGGGACCGCCCACTTTTAAAAGAAGGTAATTTAAAAGTTTTGCAAGCTGTAATTTGGCAGTCGTTGAAGATATCATGATGAAATTTGGTAGGCACGTTACTCCTATTACTATATGTGTGCTAAATAAAAATTAGCGAAATCGGATGACGAACACGCCCACTTTAAAAAACAATTTTTTTTGCAAGTTAAATTTTAACAAAAAATTTAATATCTTTACAGTAGAAAAGTAAATTATGTCAACATTCAACTCCAGTAAAGATATGGTGCAACAAAATACGAAGATAAAAGAAAATGTAACTCCGCCCTTTTTCATTTAATTCGTCTAGAATACTTTTAATGCCATAAGTCGAACAAACATTTACCACTCCTTGTGAAATTTGGTAGGGACATAGATTCTATGACGATAACTGTTTTCTGTGAAAATGGGCGAAATCGGTTGAAGCCACGCCCAGTTTTTATACACAGTCGACCGTCTGTCCTTCCGCTCGGCCATTAACACGATAAATTGAGCAAAAATCGATATATCTTTACTAAACTTAGTTCAGGTACTTATCTGGAGTCTCTTTATCTTGGTATAAAATATGGCCGAAATCCGACTATGACCACGCCCACATTTCCGATATCGAAAATTACGAAAACTGAAAAAAATGCCATAATTCTGTACGAAATATGAAAAAAGAGATGAAACATGGTAATTCGATTGGTTTATTGACGCAAAATATAACTTTAGAAAAAACTTTGTAAAATAGGTGTGACACCTACCATATTAAGTAGAAGAAATGAAAAAGTTCTGCAGGGCGAAATCAAAAGCCCTTGGAATCTTGGCAGGAATACTGTTCGTGGTATGACATATATAAATAAATTAGCGGTACCCGACAGAAGATGTTCTGGGTCACCCTGGTCCACATTTTGGTCGATATCTCGAAAACGCCTTCCCATATACAACTAAGGGGTACTCCCTTTTAAACCCCTCATTAATACTTTTAATACTACGTTTTAAATAATCATTAACGCCTTTCATTTGATACACATGTCATACAAAAACATTCCAGGGTTACCCTAGGTTAATTTTGCTAAATGGTGATTTTTCCTTATTTTGTCTCCAAAGCTCTCAGCTGAGTATGTAATGTTCGGTTACACCCGAACTTAGCCTTCCTTACTTGTTTTTAAGTGGGATTGTACAGACTTACATTCTAATCATATGGGACGTACTCTTTTTTTATATCCTCTGGGATGTAACTTGTTTTAATGGTAGCCGATTAGTTGTAAGAACTACACCGCAGGTTTTGTTGCTTAGAATTGCATTGCAAGGTTGCCACCTATTTGAAATTTGGTCGCTAATTAAATGAGATAAGCTAAGATGGGCTTCAAGCGAACGTTTATTTACTTTGCATTTCAACAGAAACTCTTTTAAGAAGAGCTTCCAACCTTATTTAAATATTTTATATAAAACATCGTGGAGCTTAAAGTTTCTAAGTCAAAGCTGAATCACGCTACACTAGAGCACCCAGATACTTTACCTTAATTGTGCTATTTCTTTATCCGTGACTGCATTTGTTTGTACATATGCATGTAAACTTCTTTATCAAATGTGTTGAATATAAATTAAACGATATTCAAAATGAATTGTCCAGCAGACGAATGGCATGCAAACCCTTGAATACTTGAATAGGCCATGAATAGACGAGCATTTAAAAGTGTGGCGTGTGCCAGGTACTGAGATTTTAAATGCCAAACTCCAGCAGGGTATTGTACGCCCATGTTCAAGAAAATCCTTGTGTCCTTATGTTGCCATTCCACAGCAAAGCAATCCCAGTTTGTCTGTCACTTGGCCAATGCGATATCTAAATACGGTTGTATCCTGCGCGTACGTACGACCGCAAATGACTGCTGTTGCATTGGGAAAACTTTGTTACTAGTTTGCCACTACTTTTGCAATATTGACGTTGTACTTGTTGGAGACTTAAGTTGCCAATAACCCTTTTATCCACCTTCGCATTGTCTCTTATGCTCACAAGTATCCTTTTGTAGATTTGTAGCAAATCATTTACAAGTGTGAAATTTAATATGTTGGTTTAAATGTGTATGTGTGTAACTATTCTGCCACTTTATTGCTGTAAATCTCATAATTTATTCATTATGGGTCAAGATTATTACCATTTTGTCTGCTGCCATAGAAGTGATAAATGCCTATGTGACGCCTTGACATTGTTTGGTTAAAATTAAGTTTCTTGGTTTATTTCATGCAATTTTTATTATTTATTCATTTAAGAAGTTTTACGCATATTTTGATTATATAATCAGACCTTTATGTGTTATTGCTACCTCGTTTATTATTTATATTAATCATAATAAAATTTTCGAATTTCTTAGAACTTCACGTAAACACTTTAAACTGAAAAAAAATAAAATTTCCTTAATCTTATTTTATACCTTTCTAATCCAGAGTATTATGTGGCCTCTATTTTAAAGTGCCGTTCAGGGCGGCCTCGGGAAATAACGCTCTCCTTACCTCAGCAAAAAAGTTGCTAATGTCCGTCCCTAAATTTGAAGATTATGTTGAGAGGGTTTCGGAAAAATTTTTTTTAAAAAGATTTTTTCGCTGTAACTTGTTTATTTGACGTCCGATTTTTAAAATTGAGATGACATTATTTTGGCCTTGAGAAGCTTCATATTTCCGCTTAATGTCCTTTTAAGTTATGAAGTTGTTTTCACATGATTAGGTCAGCTAACAAAATTTAGACCTGAAACTCATAATATTTTTGGAGGAAAAATTGCAGGGTTTGCATTGAAAAGTTAATAAAAGTATGCCAAATATCATGAATAGGGGAAGTCAAAGTAAATAGGTGAGTCAAACCTGTTGTTTCGAATTTATAATAATAACGCTATGCGAAAAAATCACTTTTTTTCTGGGTATTGGAAAACCCCACTTTTTCGTAGAGATTGAGGCTTAAGTAAACAAAGTACTATCTCCGTTTTTCGAACTTAGCCTCCAAAAAATAGATATCGGCTTACGAAGTTTGAAATTCGAAATTCTACATTTCGAAATTTTATTTTATTTTTTTGTTAACGCGTTCAACAAATTGAACAAGTAACAAGTAAGGAAGGTTAAGTTCGGGTGTAACCGAACATTACATACTCAGTTGAGAGCTATGGTGACTGTTAACTAGTAAAGAAAAACGAACGTCTTCTCTGATTCACGCCTCTCCGTATAATAATTTTATTTGCAAATTCCCCAGTACATAGTTGTTCACATATATATATATGTATGTGCGTATATACATAGGTTCATATAGGATACAGCTAAGGTTATTGTTTTATAAATAAGTACATAAGTGCAGTTTGAGAAGTAGCAAATAGTAGCACAAAGGAAAACAAGCAAGAATGCCAAGGGCTGATAGGGTTGCCGTGAGACTTCAAATACTTAACATTCCGCCCACCTCGTCCGAAACTGGGACGAAATCATGTTAACACAGACCGCCCACCGTCTGCTATACTATTTGCAATAGGTAAGATCGAGAGTTTGGTGATTGGTCGTTTAAGGGTGGTTGATTTGGTTTTGACAGTAGCGACTCGAGCGATGCCGTCTGACCCCGGATGGATATCCACTATTCTACCCAACGGCCATTGCGTAGGTGGCAACCGTTCATCTCGTATCAACACGAGTTGTCCGATGGCTATTTCACTTTGTTGGTGCTGCCATTTGTTTCTCGCTTGAAGCCCTTGTAAATATTCGCTCGACCACCGTGCCCAGAAATCGTGGTACATTTGTGTTAATTGTTTCCACCTGCTTACGTGAGTCATCTTGGCGTTGAGCGAACACGCCTCTGGGTTGCTGGTTAAGGCTCTGCCCGGAGTCAACGCCGTGAGATCGTTGGGATCGTCGGTTATGGCAGTTAATGGCCGCGAATTCAAACAGGCCTCGATTTGTTTTAAGACTGTGTAAAACTCCTCAAATGTCAATGTAGTGGTCCCAACTACTCGCTTCAGATGCACCTTCATGCTTTTCACCGCCGCCTCCCAAAGCCCCCCAAAGTTTGGAGCAGCAGGTGGTATAAAGTGCCAGTTAATTTCGCGACGCGATGTGTATGATGCAGCTGCTCTAAGTTGTGCTTGCAGAGCCTTTCGTTCGCTGACCAAAAGGGTGTTTGCGCCTATGAAGGTGGTACCATTATCGCTGTACATGTCGGTGCAGAGTCCCCTCGTAGCAATGAATCGGTTCAGCGCAGAGATAAATGCTTCGGTTGTCATGTCGCTGACAAGCTCTAGATGGCAGGCCTTTGTTGCTAGACAGACCAGTACGACTACATATCCTTTGTATGCACGATGCCCTCTCCCCTTGGTAGTACGGATATGAAATGGACCTGCGTAATCCACACCGGTGTGCCCAAATGGTACGGAAATATTGCATCTAGGAGCGGGTAATTGGCCCACCAGCTGCGTCTGTGGTTTACAGGACTGTCGGAAACAAGGCAGGCAATTCCTGATTATACCTTTGACTGCATCGCGGCCGTTTATCACCCAGAATCGTCGTCTGATGTGACTCAGTGTCGCTTGCGTTCCAGCGTGGAGTAATTGTTTGTGTGCATGTTTAATGAGTAAAACAGTTAAGCTGCTGTTTTTTGGTAATATCATTGGGTGTCGCTCGTTTAATGATAAATCAGCGTTTTTGAGCCGCCCACCAACACGTAATATACCTTCTGAGTCCAGAAAGGGATCTAGGCTAACCAGTTTGCTCTTTTTCTCTATGCTCTTGCTTGCACGTAGCTGTCGCACTTCAATGGTATACTCTTCTTGCTGTACTCGTTTGATCCATGACTTCAGCGCGGCATAGCGTTCAGTCCATAGGCAGTATGGTGTTGTGGAGTGTGGCCACCCAAGAGTAATAGCAATGAAACGCTGACACCAAGCCGTTATAACAAGCACCTTATCAAGATCCGAATACCTTTCGAGAATGGACACATCAGCCGGTTGCGTGTTTAGCACTTTAACAGATTTAGTTTCTGGTAGTGTATTAGGAGTTCCTGGATGCAGTTGTGGCCATCCGTCTTCAGGTAAGCGTAGCCATGGTGGACCAGTCCACCAGAGTGTATGGTTTATTAGCTGATTCGGCGATATTCCCCTCGATGCGCAGTCAGCTGGATTGTCATCTGTGCACACATATCTCCACTGTTCATTAGACGTGATTTCATGGATTTGAGTTACCCTGTTGCACACAAACTCTTTCAGGTTGCCGGGATCGGATCTGATCCAGCCAAGTGCCGTGGTTGAGTCGGACCAAAGCTTGGATGCCAGAAGGGCAGCGCAGAGTTCAAGCCTTGGTATGGTCATCCTTTTAAGTGGTGCTACTTTAGTTTTAGCTATAAGCAGTGTTATGTGTATGCCAAGTTCCGAAACCACCTTTAAGTACACCACCGCGGCAAAGGCTTGTGTCGATGCATCTGCAAATGCATGGTATTCCAGCGCAGTGGCATTGCCAGATGTGTGTATCCAGCGTGGATTGAAATAGGCAATTCCTCATCCCATTCGATTCCAAGGGTCCAAAGATGTTGAAATAATATTTTCCCTTTGATAAGCACTGGAGACAGAAACCCCAGCGGATCAAATAACTTAGCGATATCCGAGAGGAATTCTCGTTTGGTGACCCGCCGATCGACAGGGTTGAGTTTTATGCTGTAAGTGAAGCTATCAGCGTGTGTCATCCAAACAATTCCTAGTGCCTTGGATTCAGTTTCCGTACCAAGCTCATGGGAGCCCTTCTCCCCCGATCGGTAGGGTTAATTTCATAAAGAACGCCAGGACAAATTGAGTTAAACTTACGAAGCTTGAATCCTCCAGCTAGCAAAAGTTGTTGTAATTCGCTCCTGAGTTTATTGACGCCAGCTATGGTTTCACCACCAGACAGAACGTCGTCGACATAGAATTCTTGTCGTAGAGTGTTGCAAGCGAGAGGGAACCTATGTTCTTCGTCTTTGGCGAGCGTCTGCAGCACTTTCATCGCAAGGAATGGCGCACAATTGGTGCCATAAGTAACCGTTAACAAGCGAAAGGTTGAAGCTGGCTCCCGGTCGTCAAATCTCCATAAAATGCGTTGCAGGTCAACGTCGTCGGCATGAACCTGTATTTGCCTGTACATTTTTTCAATATCCGCTGTGAATGCGATACGGTACCTTCGCCAGTTCAAAACAATAGAGGCGAGATCACCTTGTAATTTTGGACCGGTGTACAGACAATCGTTCAATGACAGTCCTGACTCACTGCGCTTGGATGCGTTAAACACTACGCGTAGCTTAGTTGTTGTGCTGGAGTCTTTTAGCACACTATGATGGGGGAGATAATTGACGCGCCCGGTTGTCGTAGCATCCTTAGCGAGTTCCATATGACCAAGTGAATAATATTCGGACATAAAATCATGATACAACTTTCGCACTGTAGCATCACGATGCAAACGACGTTCCATCGTGTTCAAAAGGGATAGTGCAGCTCCTTGAGTTGATGCGAGTTCAGTGAGATGCGACTCATTTTTGACAGGAAGTCGTACCACATACCGACCTGTTGCAGTGCGTTGGGTGGATGACTCAAAGATGGCAATGCAAAGTGTTTCATCTTTGGTGAGGGTTTGTTGAACCGTTACCTCTTCTTGCTCCCAGAACCGACGAATAAGCTCGTCAGCTCTAAACTAGTGGAGTAACAATCATAAGCGGGTTTGAGGAAAGGACTGTCTTGTGTTGGCAATCTACCAAAGATAACCCATCCTAATTGTGTTTTTTGCGCGATTATGTTTGAGTTGGGACAATGCTTTATATCGTTAAGTATGATAGCAGCATAGTCACCTGCACTTAGAATTACGTCTATAGCTCCAGACTTATGGAAGTTAGGATCAGCAAGCTCAAGTTGGCAAAAGGTTGTGAATTGCTCGGGAGGTCTGCTGACGGATGGACATGGGTTTCCCACGCGTGGTAATACAAACGCATGGCAACGCTTTTCAAATGTAGATGTAGTAGAGTGTAGCGTGAACTCAACCGAGCCAGTCGTTGTGGTCAATCTTTCGCCATTTGCACCATTTAATGGTATGCGCAGCGGCGACTTTAGTAACCTCAATTGGGTTACAGCGTACTCGCTGATAAACGTTGCTTCGGCTCCGCTATCTAGCAAGGCACGGAGCACCATTGTGTGACCGCTGTCAGAACTTACTTCAATTAATGCTGTGCCGAGTAGCACTGAAGGAATATCATATGCAGTCGCCTTGGCGATTGATGCGTTGTGTGTAGATATCGGCCGTTGGTTTGAGTTAGCTGGCATAGAGCTGAACTGATTTGAAGAGGTATTCGTGTAATACTCATGTAGCATTGTGTGATGAGTCAAATTACACTTTTGGCAACGGCCGGTTGAAGGGCATTGTTGGCACTTATGATTCGGTCGTAAGCAGTTTGAGCATAGTTTCGACTGTTGTACTACCTTGTAGCGCTGTTGTGGCGTTTGGTTTCGAAAACTTGTACAGAAAAGGATGTAATGCTTGCCCGCACAGCAAGGACAGTTTGATGTGGTGGTGTGATACGTCTTCACACCCGGATGTTTCGATTTCGGATCGTCCTTAGATGTTAGACTGTTTGGCTTAGAGTCCGAAAAACTTTGCATAACTTCTAATGATTTGGTTTGGTTTTCGATGAATTGGCAAAACTCCTCAAAAGTTGGGAGTGTTTTCTTGGCAGAAATAGATAGTTCCCAAGCACGCACCGAGGCACTGTCCAATTTGTGTACAACCGTGTAGATCAACCAATCGTCCCAATGTGCAATTGGACGCCCAAGTTGTTTCAATGCACGCAACGATGCAGTGACTTTGTCAATTAATGATCGCAAACTCGCAGCTGATTCCCTTCGAATTGGTGTCAGTGTCATTATTTCGGTGAGATGTGCATTGATAATGATCCGCTTGTTGTCAAACTTGCGTTCTAGGAGCTCCCAAGCTACAGCAAAGTTAGCGTCTGTTGTTGCGATATTATCCAATGAGGTTTTAGCTTCACCGGTGAGACTGTCCTTTAGGTACTGTAAGCGCTGCGTGTTGGATAGGTTTCGACTTTGGATAACAATTGATGTAAACAAATCCTTGAAAGGATACCAACGTAGAAACGAGCCGTCAAACGGTGGGATTTTGATTGGTGGTAGTCTTTGACTTAACTGCACGTCAAGTGGCGTGGTTGTTGTCGCATTCTGTGACTCTGAAATGGTAGAAGAATTAGTAGCTGCCTCAATCATGTCGTTCAACTCTCCTAATGTTTCCGTGTAAATACGCTCGATTTCAGTGTAAGCATCCAAAATCGGTTGAGCCAGCTCACTGGTTGTGGCGTCTTCAGCAGCACTTGATACGTCATCGTACCCCTTTACATATTTTTCCCAGTATTGGCAAAGCAGCGAACGACGACCGATTAAGAAGCCTTTGGTTTGCTTGGTTTTGGCTGTTTTGCGTAAATTTGCCATGAAATTCATGATTAAATTTGCAACACATGTTTGTTGCTTTATTAAAGTCTTCATGGTGCTATGTACCGCTTTGTAGACGTGCAAAAAATTACCAAAATACCGGCGTAGAGCTGAAATATTGCTTCAAGTTGAAGTATAAAAATATCCAGTTAGAATCACGTGATATTTCCACAGTATGTATCCGTTATGTGTAGAGCAGCAATTATCGCATCGTTGGAATGTACGTAGCTTGCGTAGAGCAAAACGTAGATACCTGCGAATAATCTGCGTATAATATACACAAGAATCGTTCGAAAGGCCTTTATTTTTTAAGTTAATTATACGGCCGTGATTTTTTCCTATGACTTTTCAAAGGTCGCGGGCTTTTTTCCCCGCAAGGGATGCCAAATGTTAACTAGTAAAGAAAAACGAACGTCTTCTCTGATTCACGCCTATCCGTATAATAATTTTATTTGCAAATTCCCCAGTACATAGTTGTCCACATATATATATATGTATGTGCGTATATACATAGGTTCATATAGGATACAGCTAAGGTTATTGTTTTATAAATAAGTACATAAGTGCAGTTTGAGAAGTAGCAAATAGTAGCACAAAGGAAAACAAGCAAGAATGCCAAGGGCTGATAGGGTTGCCGTGAGACTTCAAATACTTAACAGTGACAACATAAGGGAAAATAACCATGTAGGAAAATGAACCGAGGGAAACCCTGGAATGTGTTTGTATGACATGTGCATCAAATGAAAGGCATTAAAGAGTATTTTATGAGGGAGTGGGCCATAGTTCTATAGGTGGACGCCATTTAGGGATATAGCCATAAAGGTAGATCAGGTTGACTCTAGAATGCGTTTGTACGATATGGGTATCAAATGAAAGGTGTTAATGAGTATTTTAAAAGGGAGTAATCCTTAGTTCCATAGGTGGACGCCGTTTCGAGATACCGCCATAAAGGTGGACCAGGGGTGACCCTAGAATTTGTTTGTACAATATGGGTATCAAAAGAAAGGTGTTAACGAGTATTTTAAAAGGGAGTTATCCTTAGTTCCATAGGTGGACGCCGTTTCGAGATATCGCCATAAAGGTGGACCAGGTGTGACCCTAGAATTTGTTTGTACGATATGGGGTCGCCTTTTCGAGATATCGCCATAAAGGTGGACCAGGGGTGACTCTAGAATGCGTTTGTACGATATGGGTATCAAATTAAAGGTATTAATGAGGGTTTTAAAAGGGAGTTATCCTTAGTTCCATAGGTGGACGCAGTTTCGAGATATCGCCATAAAGGTGGACCATGGGTGACCCTAGAATTTGTTTGTACAATATGGGTATCAAAAGAAAGGTGTTAATGAGTATTTTAAAAGGGAGTAATCCTTAGTTCCATAGGTGGACGCCGTTTCGAGATACCGCCATAAAGGTGGACCAGGGGTGACCCTAGAATTTGTTTGTACAATATGGGTATCAAAATAAAGGTGTTAATGAGTATTTTAAAAGGGAGCAATCCTTAGTTCCATAGGTGGACGCCGTTTCGTGATATCGCCATAAAGGTGGACCAGGGGTGACCCTAGAATTTGTTTGTACAATATGGGTATCAAAAGAAAGGTGTTAATGAGTATTTTAAAAGGGAGTGGGCCTTAGTTCTATAGGTGGACGCCGTTTCGAAATATCGCCATAAAGGTGGACCAGGGTGACTCTAGAATGTGTTTGTACGATATGGATATCAAATTAAAGGTATTAATGAGAGTTTTAAAAGGGAGTGGTGGTAGTTGTATATGTGAAGGCGTTTTCCAGATCGCGACCAAAATGTGGACCAGCGTGACACAGAACATCATCTGTTGGATACCGCTAATTTATTTATATATGTAATACCTGCCAGGATTTTAAGGGGTTTTTATTTCGCCCTGCGGAACTTTTTCATTTTCTTCTACTTAATATGGTAGGTGTCACAACCATTTTATAAAGTTTTTTTTTTCTAAAGTTATATTTCGTGTCAATAAACCAATCCAATTACCTCACCATGTTTCATCCCTTTTTTCGTATTTGGTATAGAATTATGGCATTTTTTCATTTTTCGTAATTTTCGATATCGAAAAGTGGGCGTGGTCATTGTCGGATTTCGTTCATTTTTCATACCAAAATAAAGTGAGTTCAAGTAAGTACGTGAACTAAGTTCATTAAAGATATGTCGATTTTTGCTCAAGTTATCGTGTTAACGGCCATGCGGAAGGACAGACGAACGACTGTGTATAAAAACTGGACGTGGCATAAACCGATTTCGCCCATTTTCACAGAAAACAGTTAACATCATAAAATCTATGCCCCTACCAAATTTCAAAAGGATTGGTTAATTTTTGTTCGACTTATGGCGTTAAAAGTATCCTAGACAAATTAAATGAAAAAGGGCGGAGCCACGCCCATTTTGAAATTTTCTTTTATTTTTGTATTTTGTTGCACCATGTCATTACTGGAGTTGAATGTTGACATAATTTACTTATATACTGTAAAGATATAAAATTTTTTGTTAAAATTTGACTTTAAAACAATTTTTTTTTAAGTGGGCGTGGTCCTTCTCCGATTTTGCTAATTTTTATTAGGCGTACATATAGTAATAGGGGTAACGTCCCTGCCAAATTTCATCATGATATCTTCAACGACTGACAAATTACATCTTGCAAAAGTTTTAAATTACCTTCTTTTAAAAGTGGGCGGTGCCACGCCCATTGTCCAAAATTTTACTAATTTTCCATTCTGAGTCATAAATTCAGCTCATCTACCTAGTTTCTTCACTTTATCTGTCTTTGGTAATGAATTATCGCGCTTTTTCGGTTTTACGAAATTTTCGATATCGAAAATGTGGGCGTGGTTATAGTCCGATATTGTTCATTTTAAACAGTGATCTGAGACCAGTGCTCAGGAACCTACGTACCAAGTTTCGTCAAGTTACCTCAAAATTTACTCAAGTTATCGTGTTAACGGCCATGCGGAAGGACAGACGGACGACTGTGTATAAAAACTGGGCGTGGCATCAACCGATTTAGCCCGTTTTCACAGAAAACAGTTATCATCATAAAATCTACGCCCCTACCAAATTTCAAAAGGATTGGTTAATTTTTGTTCGACTTATGGCATTAAAAGTATCCTAGACAAATTAAATGAAAAAGGGCTGAGCCACGCCCATTTTGAAATTTTCTTTTATTTTTGTATTTTGTTGCACCATGTCATTACTGGAGTTGAATGTTGACATAATTTACTTATATACTGTAAAGATATTAAATTTTTTGTTAAAATTTTACTTTAAAAAAAAAAATTGTTTTAAAAGTGGGCGTGGTCCTTCTCCGATTTTGCTAATTTTTATTAGGCGTACATATAGTAATAGGAGTAACGTCCCTGCCAAATTTCATCATGATATCTTCAACGACTCCCAAATTACAGCTTGCAAAATTTTTAAATTACCTTCTTTTAAAAGTGGGAGGTGCCACGCCCATTGTCCAAAATTTTACTAATTTTCTATTTTGCGTTATAAGTGCAACTCATCTACCAAGTTTCGTCGCTTTATCTGTCTTTGGTATTGAATTATCGCACTTTTTCGGTTTTACGATATTTTCGATATCGAAAAAGTGGGCGTGGTTATAGTCCGATATCGTTCATTTTAAATAGCGATCTGAGATGAGTGCTCAGGAACCTACGTACCAAATTTCATCAAGTTACCTCAAAATTTACTCAAGTTATCGTGTTAACGGACGGACGGACGGACGGACGGACGGACATGGCTCAATCAAATTTTTTTTCGATCCTGATTATTTTGATATATGGAAGTCTATATCTATCTCGATTCCTTTATATATGTACAACCAACCGTTATCCAATCAAACTTAATATACTCTGTGAGCTCTGCTCAACTGAGTATAAAAATGTGGGCGTGGTCCGCCCTTTTCCCTTATTAGAAGGGCTGGATTCTTTCTTTGAGAAATTTAGTATAACAGCTGTTATACGAGGTGAAAATTCAGACTCTGACTCCTGAACACAGTCAGACAGATTTTGTTAGCTGACCTAATCATGTGAAAACAACTTCACAACTTAAAAGCACATTAGGCGGAAATATGAAGCTTCCCAAGGCCAAAATGATGGCATCTCAATTTTAAAAATCGGACGTCAAATAAACAAGTTACAGCGATAAAACCTTTTTTAAAAAAAAATTTTCCGAAACCCTCTCAACATAATCTTCAAATTTAGGGGCGGACATTAGCAACTTTTTTTTCGACCCAGTCTAGTGCTGCTGTTTCGGACAGCTTTCTTGCCCATATGAAATATTAGACCAATGGGCGCACAAGAGGCCAACAAGGCTTCCTCTTCGTACGGCAGTGACGAATCGCTCAGAACCTCATAATGAAGATAAGACAAGTAGAGATGAGAAAACATTTGCCTGTCAGGGAATGCAAGAGCAGTAAAAGCGACGATTTCAGCTAGGCGAGTGAAAGTAACGTAAATCAATTAAGCTCTATGAGGTAGAAGAAAATTGGGCCTGCATACGAAGCTGAGAAAGCAAGATAGCCCCCTCGTACTATAAGCAGCATTAAGAATAGAATATTATAGATGTTTTCTGGAAAGGCTGCGTAGCATTTTATTCTAAACACTTCCTTATAAAAATCGAATTTTGTCCTTCGTTGTAGGAAAAAAAAAGTACGCAATACCCTGAACAACAAAAAATCTGAAAACTCCGAGAAATTGTTGAGTGCTTTCTACTTGCGTAGCTATTATTCTAAAATGTAATGTGTCGTAGGACCGGAGCTGGGGAGCTTACGATTACGATCACATTTCAATTACGATTACTGTAATTGTAATCCGTACGATTATTATACTTTTTGCTGTAATTATAATCATATACTTCGGATACGATTACAGTAATTGTAATCACAAAAATTTAACGTATAGAATTACAGTAACTGTAATTATGATTTTGGATGAATGCAGTAATTTTAATCTTAATCATGCACATTTTGAGTGTGATTTTATGATATTATTGTATAGAAAGAAATACCTAGAATCTTGAAGTTAACTCTGTGCAGGTATAATTGGTATAAGTGAAAAGAGTTTTCACATATTTTATTTTTTATAAATTTGATATACCTCCAAGCAATATATTTAGTTAAAATATTGAAAGTATAGTAAAATATTACAACAATGTAAGGTCTTAGCTTAGAATCATTCTGGTATATTATAATCCATATTCACTTTAAGCAAGACTCATTTTTCGAAAGTGGGGTCAGATAAAGTACGACATTAGCGGTGGGTTATAGTGCAACGAAGCTGTTTTCAGCAGAGGGCCCTTCTTCCAAATGTCTCTGAAAGAATTGTTGGGCAATTTGGATTGAGTGGTAAGAGTTATCGTTGGTATTCTTATTAACTTGGCATTCAACCTCATCTACATACACAAAAAAAAAAAAGAAAACAGCAATTAAATTTGCTTTCTGAAAATGTTTTTCCTTATTAACATTTGAACGTCTTATACAGACAAATACATATAAGTACGTATTGTCTTATAAATGATTTTAAAATATCTTGTAAGTTATATAAATGCAAAGTTCAATAATGTAACGATATTCTCTGAAGTGTTCATATTCAGCATCTACAACTGACTAGTGATTTTTGAAATTTATCCCATTCCAAAAACAAAAAACTCGATGTCCTGGTCTTTATTACAAATTAAAGTAGAAGGTCAGTCTACAACTTCCCAGAGAAAAAATGGATAATATTATTAATATTAATATGTAGATATAAAAATAAATAAAGTATTCGCATCATAATTACAATTACTGTAATTACTGTAATTGTAATCATTAAACTTATAGGATTACGATTACCTTAATCGTAATTATAAAATTTATGATTAAGACTACTGTAATTGTAATCGTTAAATTTTTAGGATTACGATATTAGTAATCGTAATCATAAAAAAACATGATTACGATTACAATTTCAGTATTCCTAATTATAAAATTTTGTCGTAATCATTAGTAATTAAATTTAATCGTAATCTCAACTTCCCCAGCTCTGCGTAAAACTACATATTCGTATTTTCTTTTAGCAATTGTAAATGAAAATTTTTAGTTTTCAAGCTTTGACTGAAGCTGCAGGCCGAAAAATATATCTATTTGAGATATCTTTTACCATTATATCCACTCAATGAAAATGTTTTCAAATGGATACACAGTGTATCTAAACGGCAACTCTGCTCTGAACTGCCTTGTTGATCGAAATTTTATTTATTTTTATGAGCTCTTTTTCGTATTTAATTACTAACATATGCATCTTCTAAGCACACTTCCATGAACATTACTCCAACTTCAGAGAACTGTCAACTGTATAAGTAATGGTTCTACAAGGATATGACATTCAACATACTTAACACACCAAATATAATTCATAATATAAAAAATATGTCCTTAACTCAAATATCACCCGAAAACCAACTGACTATTGCAATAATGAATCATTAAACACATAATTCATGAACTAAGCGATTAACTCGCTAATTACACATTTCGGACCAAGAAAATGTGCACATGTCACAAAAAAAAGTCCTAAATACAAAGAAACATATAAACCTCATTACCAAACTTTTAATTTATATCAAGAAATTAATGTGAATTCTTTAATTTTAATTACAAAAAAAATTTCCCTAAATCTCGAACAACTTTCATTTTCAGTTATTAGATGAAATGAAGATATTTTATTTTACTCGATTTAGCTTTTGGTGTTTTCTTTTCTGAAAATAATATCGTGCCTTTGGTTCTTCTGAGCTCTCTTGTGAGTTCCTTTGGCAAAGTATTTTCCACTGACTTCTTACTGAGTCTCATTACGTACAAAAAGAGTCATCTTGCAAAGCGCCATTTGGCTTAGTTCAAACGTTAGAATTTAAAAGTGCAACTCGATAGTACAATTTTATTCAGACAAGAAAACACCATGAAACCATGTAAGCATTTTTTTAACGTTTTCCCTTCGAAAAACACTGTGAACTCTCTGACATACATGAGCTTAATGACATATTTATTAATTGTATAAACTACATACATACACACATGACATCAGCAATTTTGAATCATAACATTTCTTTGCCAGAATGCAAGTTGAACATTTTTCGTAGAAAATATTTTCTCAATTACGATTCCACGAGAAGTAATTAATTTTGTCTCACTCACAGTGAATGCTGGTGACATTTACCATTATCAAAATATTATTTCAACAACTAAAAACATCGCAAGAGTAGAGAGGAATGTTATACTTAATCCAAATATCGCTCATATATACTTATTTACTATTTAGATACGTACATTAGGGTGGGTCGATTTGTATGGACGAAAGTTAACTGATATCGCGCCATCGATTTTTCGATAGGATTTGGGCTCAGGAAAAAAAGTTCCACTACGCACACCCAAAAAAATAATTTTCGACCTTTCAAAATTTCATTTTTTTTTTTTTTTACTTTTTTCGACTTTGCTTTTTAAGGCTTTTTTCTTGACCTAATAAAAAATTTTCATATGTATACCCTGTCCAACCCAAAAATGTCCGCTAAAAACGTTGGCGATAACAGTTTTTTGCGAACATTTTTGGGTAGGATAGGGTATACATAAAAATTTTACAATCAAATGAAATTTTTTTTAGTAAGTCATGAAAAAAACCTTAAAAATCAAAGTCGAAAAAAAGTCAAAAAAATTAAATTTCGCAGGCTCGAAAATTTTGGGTATGCGTAGTGGAACTTTTTTTCCTGAGCCCAAATCCTATCGAAAAATCGATGGCGCGATATCGGTTAATAAATCGACCCAGTCTAATGTACATATCTACATATTTACATATGTGGGTATTTAGTTATGTTTGAAAATTAGTTTGAATTTTTTTCCACTTTTTCAAAATTTATATGCTTCTGATCCGAACCTTTTACAAAATATTCTTTTGGTGATAAGTTTAATGATTTTTGATTTATGATTAATAATATTTGTAAAATTGATTTTATCACAAGTGGGCGGTGCCACGCCCATTTTAATTTGTTTCTTTTCAAATTGTATCAACAGTCTCAAAATCAGTCCACACGTCAAACTTCAACATTCTGTATAGGTGTATTAATCACTAAATAATCAGGTTTTGTGTTTTCAAAAATGTTATATATATAAAAAGTGGGCGTGGTTATCATCCGATTTCGCTCATTTTCAATACCAACCTATTCTAGGTATAAGATAAGCTCGTGTACCGAATTTGGTGAAGATATCTCAATGTTTACTCAAGTTATCGTGTTAACGGACAGACGGACGGATGGACGGACATGGCTCAATCAAATTTTTTTCGATACTGATTATTTTGATATATGGAAGTCTATATCTATCTCGATTCCTTTATACCTGTACAACCAACCGTTATCCAATCAAAGTTAATATACTCTGTGTGCAAATCACATCCTTTAGTCGTGTAAATCTTGTTGGAAGCGATCAAGAACACTTTACACATTCTGCGGAAAGACCAACTGCTCTAGCCATTTCTCCGGGTATTTTTCGGTGCCTTATTACACGTTCTACTATATCAATATCCCATTTTTCACAAAGAGACTTCGCTTTTTCTATTGCTTCTTCACAGAGAGTGTCTCGAATTTCGGATAGTTCAGTCGCTAATGATTTAAGATCATGATATGCTTCTCTAAAATTCATTCCCGGATCTTGTAATCTGAGCTACACACGATCAATCCTCCTTAACTAAAGTTATGAAACTAATATTTAGTATATTTTAAAACAGTAGCTTCGCTTCTGGTGCCACTTGTGGTGTTAGTGTTCTCTGCTAATTGTTCTAAGTGTTCTACTACATTCTCCTGCCCATCGAAGTTAAACCTAAACACTTTAATTCTGGCGCTTGATCGAGTTTCCTATTCACGATTGACAGTATTCGTTAAAGAATTTTTTAATAACTCCTATCGTAACGTTGAACAAGAGAAAAAGATATATATATGTGGGATTGACAGACGGACGTAGGACAACTAGAAGCGGACATACCTTTTATTTATACACGGCACTAATTGCATCCCTGCAATAGTTAGACCGGCAACCCGAACTAGACGAAGAAGGCCTATCACAAGTTAGTTAAAAGAGACGAACGACAATCAAGCTTGAAGTGCGGTACTGACAACACGTATATAAAAGTATATGTAACTGTAATAAACGCTAATATACACGTTCTAGTAATTAACCGAGTTTTAATTGGAACCCTAGACAAAGAAATCCCACAATTGGGGGCTCAACCGGGATTTTACAGTCGTTATACAAGTTAAAAAAGTTTTTCTAAAATAAAATCGGTTCAATCGTTAAATTGCTGCATAAATTAGAAACGCGAACGTGTATGTATGCACATATTATATGGGCGCACTGTAACAAGGGCAGAGGTAAATCGCAACGCACATAGCAGAAGGAGAAAAGTACCGCAAAATTGAGGAGTGGTTAGCCGACAATATTATCCAGGTCAGCACATCAGAGTATGCGTCACCGATAGTTTTCGTTTGAAAGAAAGATGGTACAAAACGATTATGCTGCGATTATCGTAAATTAAATGAAAAAATTATACGCGACAACTTCCCCATGCCGTTGATTGACGACGTGCTGCAAAGACTTCAATCGGCAACTTTCTATACAACATTAGATCTTCGTAATGGATTTTTCCATGTACCATTAGACACTGCGTCACGGAAGTACACGGCTTTTGTCACACACAATGGGCAATATGAGTTTCTATATACTCCATTCGGTATTTGTAACTCCCCAGTAGTTTTCACGAGATATATTCATGCGGTTTTAGGAGAGCTTATCCGCAATAAAACAATTATTGTATACATGAACGACATAATTATTCCTTCAAAGAGTGTGGAGGATGGGTTGACTAGCCTGAAAACAGTGTTGGAGACAGCAGAGTTGTACGGGTTACAAATAAAATGGGAAAAATGCCAAATATTGAAGAGGAGAGTTACTTTCTTGGGTTACGTTGTTGAGGCGTCAACTATAACACCGTCGCACGAAAAGACTCAGACAGTACAGAATTTCCCTGTTCCGACCGACGTTAAAACATTGCAACGCTTTTTGGGACTTACATCGTATTTTAGACGGTTCCGAACTATTCGCTGGTGGCTAAACCATTGACTGATCTTTTGGGAAATCATGCAGAGTTTCGAATGGAAAACGAGGAAATAGCCTCAGTCCAACAATTAAAGACTGCGCTAGTGAATCCACCAGTACTCCGACTATTCGATCCAGCATTGCAAACGGAAATACACACGGATGCTTCTATGCAGGGATATGGCGCAGTCTTGCTGCAAAGACACTCGCAGGATGGATGTCTGCACCCCATCGAGTACATGAGCAGGAAGACTACAACCGCGGAACAGAAATACCACTCATATGAATTGGAGGTTTTAGCCACCGTAGCAGCGCTCAAAAAGTGGAGGGTATACTTAATGGGAATCAAATTTAAGATCATTACGGATTGTAACGCGTTTGCGCTTACAATGAAAAGACAAGAAGTACCCTTACGAATTTCGCGTTGGGCTATGTACCTTCAGGATTACCAATATGAGATAGAGCACCGTTCAGGAAAACAGATGAGGCATGTGGATGCGTTAAGCCGCATGCATTGCCTAATGATGACTGATAGTTTACGACAAAGAATACAGGAAGAACAGCTTAAGGATGACAAGCTGGCAGCGATACGGAAAGTTTAGGAACATGAAAATTATCACGATTTTTATATAAAGCATGATTTTATCCATAAAGATCTCGCTAAAGAACTTACGGTAGTACCAGCACCCATGGAACGAGAAATCATCGAGGTAGCTCACAGACAAGGACATTACGCATCCAAGAAGACACAAGATTTGGTTGAGAGAGATTTCTTTATCTACGATATAGCACCCAAGGTTACGCACGTCGTGAAAAGCTGTGTAGAATGCCTAGTCGCGGAGGCCAAAGCCGGGAAAAAGGAAGGAATGCTAAACCTCATCAATAAAGAGGACAAGCAGCTTGTGACATTTCACCTAGACCACGTCGGTCCGATGGAAGAGACAAAAAAGCGATACAACTATATTTTAGTGATCATCGACGCGTTTTCTAAATTTGTTTGGCTTTACCCCACCAAAAGCACAGGTAGCGACGAAGTGTTAGATCGTTTAGAGAATCGGCGATATTTGGAAACCCATCCAGGATTATAACGGATAGAGGGGCTGGTTTTACATCAAATGCTTTCGAAGACTACTGTAGAGGTCAGCACATTCAGCATCTAGTTATAACCACTGGTGTGGCACGCGGTAACGGACAAGTGGAGAGGGTCCATAAAGAAGTTATGCCAATGTTGACGAAGCTTTGCATCGAAAATCCCAAGTTGTGGTATAAGCACGTAGACAGAGTTCAACAACTAATAAATTCCACGCCGACGCGAAGCACCCAGCATTCTCCGTTCAAACTCTTAACTCGTGTCGATATGCGCGTTAACGCAAACCATGACATTCGAAGGTTGTTAGAAGATTCAGTTATAGAAGAGCTGGAGGCAGAGAGGAATACAGTGCGGGAGGAAGCGCGTGAAAACATATCTCGCATACAAAAGGAAAATATTAGAAACTTCAACAAGAACCGCAGAAAAGCAACAGAGTATGAAGTCGGAGAGTTGGTCGCAATTAAGCGCACCCAGTATGGAGCAGGACTTCGACTGAAACAAAAATTTTTCGGGCCATACAAAATAAAAGAGAAACAAGATCACGGTCGCTATATTGTGCATAAAGTTGGTGACGTGGAAGGTCCGAGAATAACGCACACAGTGGCAGAGTACATGAAGCCATGGAATCCTTCATCCGAGTCGAATGAAGCATCAGGATGGCCGAATGTGGGATTGACAGACGGACGTAGGACAACTAGAAGCGGACATACCTTTTAATTATACACGGAACTAATTGCATCCCTGCAATAGTTAGACCGGCAACCCGAACTAGACGAAGAGAGCCTAACACAAGTTGTTAAAAGAGACGAACGATAATCAAGTTTGAAGTGCGGTACTGACAACACGTATATAAAAGTATATGTAAATGTAATAAACGCTAATATACACGTTCTAGTAATTAACCAAGTTTTAATTGGAACCCTAGACAAAGAAATCCCACATATATGCTTTCAATTATTCCACAACCTGTCGCAAGTGCTGCGGATAAACATATGTATGCATTTTTTATTATAGAAAATTTTTTCCAGATATAAATTAAAAAATTAAAGAAAAAAAAACTTTTTTAAAAATAAGCTTTTATTATTGGTTAATAAAATTAACTCAAAAGTAAACAATAAATTGACTCTAAAGAAATATAACACTTTATAAGTTCATTGTAAGCTTTAACGATAATTAGGCTTTTTCGTCTGCGGCAAAAGAATTCTATATTGTACATAAATATATATTTTTAACATTAAAACTTTACACCTAAATTATTAAACCTTACAGTTTATATCACAGTTCTAATTGTTCTAATAAAAAACGTGTTGAATTTTGATGGTATAATTAAGAACATTTAGGATCTCCTTTTCTTGCTATCGCAATGTAACACGCTTTTATTAGAACAATTAGGACTGTGATATAAACTGTAAGGTTTAATAATTTAGGTGTAAAGTTTTAATGTTAAAAATATATAATTATGTACAATATAGAATTCTTTTGTCGCAGACGAAAAAGCCTAATTATCGTTAAAGCTTACAATGAACTTATAAAGTGTTATATTTCTTTAGAGTCAATTTATTGTTTACTTTTTAGTTAATTTTATTAACCAATAATAAAAGCTTATTTTTAAAAAAGTTTTTTTTTTTCTTTAATTTTATTTTTTACTTTTTAGTTCGTTTTATTAACAAGTAATAGAAGCTTGTTCTTAGAAAAGCCTTTTTCTTAAATTTAATTTAAATAGGAATTTTTTTAAATTTTTAGTAGGGTAAAATATTGTTTAAATTACTTACGTAATCTTTACTTAGTTATTTGTAACGTTTCTCATTCTATCCATTTCTTTTAATGCATCAACTTACTTTTTAGTTAATTTTATTAGCCAATAATAAAAGCTTATTTTTAAAAAAGTTTTTTTTTCTTTAATTTTATTTTTTTCTTTAATTTTATTATATCATAATCCGAATATATTGGGGCATATTCATAATCGAAATAAAATGTGACTAAGTTAGTTGAAGCATTTTTGACAGAGAGCATATATAAAATTATGTCAAACAGTGTTAAATAACTTAACTTTGCCTATGCCGCGTTCAGTTTACAACTACTTATTGCAGATCTCTCATCTGTGGGTTAAATCTATTTTAAAATAAAATTCTACTTTCGCTTAGCTAAAATTCCATCGCCAAAAATCTGTAAAACAAAATCAAGTGCGCAGAAAATTATGCAACACTTACCGATAACAGCCTAACGGCGTTAGCGTTCGTTGTATCACAGAATTTTTACACTTTGAAAATGACGGTTGTTGTTTGCAAGGTTGCATTCCTTTGAGTCTTCGTTTTCACCATCTGGATTAACAAAGTCATGAGCCTGGACATTCGTGCAATTTTAGTGATGTAAATTGCATGGTGCCAGCGCCAATGCGGTGCCAGCTCAATGGTAGCTCATTGACGAAATGACTCCAATCGAATATTTGACGTTACTTAGTAGTGAGTGCGTAGTACATTTCACTTGCGCTATTGAGTGAAACGACTTTTGTGTGTCAGGCACGAGTTTGGTGTCATTGGCGCTACTGGCAATGATGACAAAGAGCTGATGGTGGTAGCGCTGGTAGTTCAGCTTTTGAGTTGTATATTTTAAATTTAATGCACAATTAATATGGGTGTGTTTGAGCGGCCAAATAATAACAGTAGTATTGCTAAAGTGCTGCTAAGTTGATGGAATGTCGCTAATTTCCTAGCGATTATCAATAGATTGTCAATATTTCGTTCAACGGGCACGCGTAATTGCCACATCTGCTCAAATTTTCCAAGTTTTTCCATTCTTGATTTAACTTAAGCTGTTATGCCAATATTTTTCTGCCAGTTTTTTTCAAATACGTAATTTTTCCAAAAGCAAAATAAATTACAGAAAATATTACAGAGTTAAACAGCCTTAAAAATTCAGCTATGTTGGTTATATACAGAAATACAACAGAGGGTTGTGTCTCTGCTTTTCGCAAGCGTTGAGATTCACCACGCGTAACACGCGTGATTCACCACGTCCAAATATCACAATCCACGGATAGGTACCGGCGGGTTTGTATGGGACTTAGGCTGTTATGCCAAAGTAAATACAAATCTTTACCGATAACTGTGTTATCGATTAATTTATCGAATTCTAACAAAGTAATATTGCATTGTCATCGGAGTTATACATGTGTGCAAAATTTCAGCTCAATCGGACACCGGGAAGTGTATCAAATTTAACTTGCAAGATTCCATTACAGACAACAAAAGTGAAACTAAATAAAAGCTTATAATAAAAATAAAAATCATCCAGGCGGCCCCTGTGAGTAGCGCCCGGGGCAAGATGCGTTCCTTGCACACCCCCCACACTACGCCAATTCGAAAGATTCTCTGAATGCGCCTTGAATTATATGAAACGTATCCCGAAATCATCTTTCAATAATTGCCAAACAGTCCCCGATTGATCCCGAAGCGGGCCCAATTGATATCGAAAATTATCCCAAAATGTTCCTGAAAAAATTCCGAGCATAATCTTTACCTTTAACGAATTATCCTCGAATCAATGCAGAGCACAATTTCGAATCAATGGTAAAAATGTGGTGAGACATATACAGTAGCACGAACGAAAGGAAAAAAGTTATCGAAATCGCTTTTGGAGTTTTAGCGACACTAACACCGGGCAATTCATTTTTATATATACAGGTTAGAAAAATATTTATTAGACATGAGCAAAATGACCTTCAAAATTTTGTTATCGCTTCTTTGAGTTAAAATTTGAAAACTTTTCAGGAAATTTTCAAACCTCTTTTGACCTTTCGGAAAGTTTAAGACATGTTCCTTACACGGTTAAAATTTCTGATTAAATCTAAGACTTTTTGGGCTACATACATATGTGACGAAACCAAATTTGGTTTAAAATTCAAACAATTCTGGTTTCATGATTGCAAAGAACGGGGTTTCCATTTTGAGCCAGAGAAATGTAGACACTTTGCTTTCATAAACAAAACTAAACGACACAGCCAAGTTCAAATTTTTGGTTTTGTTTTGAGAATTTTTTTTTTAGATTTTATACTTTTTGTAGGGTTAAGTTTGATATTTAAACCAAATAAGTTTAAACGCAGTAACAATTAAAAAGTTTAACTGGCCTGACAACAATTATTTAAAATTTTAAACTAAACATTTTAACCGAGTAAGAGGGCTAAGGATGTACGAATTATGTGTGGAATTGGTCAGAGGAGCCACATATTTGATTTTTTTCACGTATTCAGTGGAGCTCACATCTAAGGCCAAGCTTCTCTTCTAATTTGCGTCGTGTTCCTTGCAATTTTCCCTACAAATTGGCTGGACGACCTACAATTTTATGCCGACTCCGAAATTGAAAAATACTTGTCTAAATTTTCGATGTTGCTTTGACCGCGAGTCGAACCCAGTATCTTCGGTGTGGTAGGCGGAGCATGCTATCACCACAACACGCCTCCAGCAAAAAACAATCTCACTTTTTCTCCTTTTTCTTTACAAAGTTACGACATTTTGAAAGACGTAAAATTGTATTATTTATCGAATAAACTACACTCACTGTCCAGTCTTTGGGCAACTTTCGTGTCAGCATGTTTATTTTTCGCTGATTTCATGGCATTATTTGGTATTTAATTATGTATGGCAAGTATTTAGCTATTTATTTATGCCATCACGAAGCTGACACTTGCAGGGTGTGAGGGTGAAAGCAAACAAGGACTTATTGCGGCATACAAGTAGTTCGTTCGTTTTTTTTTTTCATATTATTCGCCAAACGGACTTACCTCCAACACTCGAATTATCCAATAAAAGTTTAATTTCTGTTCGGAAACATAAACAGATCGTAAATGGCAAAAATGCTGTACAGTTACAGTTATAGTTTTGTATTCTCAGTAATGTACAAGTTTTTGCTAACATAATTTGCAATTAACTTTAGACGTCCGGCACTACAAAATGATGGGCGTGGTTAGGCTTGGCTTTGTGGGTGGAGAAACTTGAACGTTCGTATTTTTCAAAGAATTTACCTAAACACACATTCACACCTAGAAAGCTGTTTATAAGTTACAATTTACAAGTTGGATTCTTTTAGAACCAGAGGCGTAGCTACTGCCGTATCAGTCGTATCAATTATACGGGGCCCCCAACTTGCGTGTAAAAATTAATAAAAACTTTCCAATTTTATTTTACTTCTGAAATGACAAGATTGAAAACAAACAAATTGTTTTTTCCCGTTAAAAATTTGGCAACACCCTACACTACATCGGTTATCGTTGGCTGCGGGATTTCCCCGTTTCAGTCATATACTTCAACGGGGATGCCCCCGTAAAATAATACGTCTTATCTGCAGACGAACTAGGGAAAGCAGTGTTTATTGAAGTGTTTAATTATATTGGAATACAATACAAACAATTTGTTCTCCTGATTAATTAGTGTTAGTAGAGATTTGTAAAAAACAATGAGTGAAAGGTAGAGATTATCCCAGCGGAGCTATGAAAATAAAAAATAAACAGAAAAGGGAGGAGGTCACAAAAAAAGTGCCCAAATTTTCTTCATTTTTTCAGACACCTTCTGTAAGTTATTGCAAAGGTAAGTTTATCCCTAAGTACAATTTTTACTATCCGACCCATTTTTCTCATCTACCTGGGGGATTACTATTAACATTTTTGCGATAGCGATTGAGTTTCCGACTATTGTAATCCATAATAAAATCATTTACAATTATTCGCAAACGTATATTGGTCTGTTTATTTAAATGATTTTACTATGGCAGACATTCGTCTGAAACTCAATCGAAAAAAATAGTAACCCCCTGTACCTAAAATGGGGGATATACTTTGAATTTAATAGTTAATCAAAGGGGATATACCTCAAAAGTTAACCTATAGGTTTTTTATTCTAATGTTTTACACAAACCGTACTGTCACTTTTTAATTATGACCCTTCCGGTTACAACATCAACAGCTGAAAGAAGTTTTTCTAAATTAAAACTTATAAAAAGTTACTTAAGGACTTCAGTGGGACAGGAACGCCTCTCAGACCTGTCACTATTGTCTATAGAGGCAGAAACTTTAGAAAAACTTAAGTCATCATCAAATTTAAATGACTTAATAAATCAACTTGCTGAAAAAAAGGCATGGTGATTGAATATTTAATTTGAATTGTTTCTCATGTTTTTGTTAAATTATCATAGGTATAATAGGCTAGATGACTACTTTTTATTATTACCCAAATTTAAAGCTATTTTGCATAAGTAAAATGAGAACGTATTTTTATACCCAGTGGAACAGAGCTCACAGAGTATATTAATTTTGATTGGATAACGGTTGGTTGTACAGGTATAAAGAAATCCAGATAGATACAGACTTCCAGATATCAAAATCATCAGTATCGAAAACAAATTTGATTGAGCCATGTCCGTCCGTCCGTTAACACGATAACTTGAGCAAATTTTGAGGTATCCTGATGAAATTTGGTATGTAGGTTCCTGGCTACTCATCTCAGATCGCTATTTAAAATGAACGAAATTGGACCATAACCACGCCCACTTTTTCGATATCGAAAATTTCGAAAAACACAAAAAGTGCGATAATTCATTACCAAAGACGGATTAAGCGATGAAACTTGGTAGGTGAGTTGAATTTATGACGCAGAATAGAAAATTAATCAAATTTTGGACAACGGGCGTGGCACCGCCCACTTTTAAAAGAAGGTAATTTAAAAGTTTTGCATGCTGTAATTTGGCAGTCGTTGAAGATATCGTGACGAAATTTGGCAGGAACGTTACTTCTAATATATTTATGCTTAATGAAAATTAGCAAAATCGGAGAACGAACACGCCCACTTTTAAAAAAAATGTTTTTAAGTCAAATTTTAACAAAAAATTTTATATCTTTACAGTATATAA
Source organism: Eurosta solidaginis (assembly GCF_040869045.1). NCBI lineage: Eukaryota > Metazoa > Arthropoda > Insecta > Diptera > Tephritidae > Eurosta > Eurosta solidaginis. Next base: position 173,598,334 of record NC_090323.1, read on the forward strand.
GTAAATTATTTCAATATTCAATTCCAGTAATGATATGGTGCAACAAAATACAAATATAAAAGAAAATTTCAAAATGGGCGTGGCTCCGCCCTTTTTCATTTAATTTGCCTAGGATACTTTTAATGCCATAAGTCGAACAATAATGTACCAATCCTTTTGAAATTTGGTAGGGGCTTGGATTCTAGGACGATAACTATTTTCTGTGAAAAAGGGCAAAATCGGTTGAAACCACGCCCAGTTTTTATACACTGTTGGCCGTCTGTCCTTCCGCTCGGCCGTTAACACGATAAATTGAGCAAAAATCGATATATCTTTACTAAACTTAGTACACGTACTTATATGAACTCACTTTGCGTTGGTGTAAAAAATGGCCGAAATCCGACTATGACCACGCCCACTTTTTCGATATCGAAAATTACGACAAATGAAAAAAATGCCATAATTCTGCACCAAATACGAAAAAAGGGATGAAACGTGGTAAATGGATTGGACTATTGACGCAAAATATCACTTTAGAAAAAAACTTTTTAAAATGGGTGTGACACCTACCATATTAAGTAGAAGAAAATGAAAAAGTTCTGCAGGGCGAAATCAAAAGCCCTTGGAATCTTGGCAGGATTACTGTTCGTGGTTTTACATATATAAATAAATTAGCGGTACCCGACAGATGATGTTCTGGGTCACCCTGGTCCACATTTTGGTCGATATCTCGAAAACGCCTTCACATATACAACTACCACCACTCCCTTTTAAAACCCTCATTAATACCTTTAATTTGATACTCATATCGTACAAACACATTCCAGAGTCAACCCTCCACCTTTATAACGATATCTCGAAAAGGCGGCCACCTATAGAACTAAGCCCACGCCCTTTTAAAATACTCATTAACACCCTTCATTTGATACCCATATTGTACAAATAAATTCTAGAGTCAGCCCTGGTCCACCTTTATGGCGATATCCCTAAATGGCGTCCACACATAGAACTATGGCCTACTCCCTCTTAAAATACTCTTTAATACCTTCCATTTGATACACATCTCATACAAACACATTCCAGAGTTACCCTAGGTTCATTTTCCTACATGGTGATTTTCCCTTATTTTGTCTCCATAGCACTCAACTGAGTATGTAATGTTCCGTTACACCCGAACTTAGCCTTCCTTACTTGTTTTTAATATCTTTAAAGGCAACGAAGATATGGACGTTTTAAATCACTGTTAGAAGGAGACTGCTATTATTAGAGTGATGACGTCACTATCATATACATAAATCCATATAAATCTTTTGCACTTTTCAATTGTTTTTTGTTTTTGTTTGTTGTATAGAAAACCAATAAAAGTAAAATTTGTACGACTGTAACTAACTTTGTTATTTTGCACTCGATTTTAATAAAAATAAATGATTTTGACAAATTATGAAAGGTATTTGCACATTTAAGTCAGTATTTTTTTAAATTCAAGGTAAGGAGAGACGCCTATTACGTATGATGAATAAATATTTCTTTTAATTTTATGATTTTTTTTTTTTTTTTTTTTGGAAATCTGTACCCTTCCTGAGGGCCCGAAATAAGTTTTTGTACGGGGCCCCGCCGCACGCTACGCCACTGTTAACATCAAGCAAGTTATTATACACACACAAACAAACATTCATACCAACTTATGTCAATGGCATTAAACATTTATAATTCTTGACTATATTTACTTTGTTATGTATGTTTTTGTATTTCTTGCTATTGTTGTTGTTTACTAACTGTCAGCGTTCCTAAATTAAAATGTCAAATTACACATTTGAATAAAAGATAACTCAAATTACTTGTATTGTATAGCAAGAAACAACAACAATAGCCCAAACACAAATCAAGAAAAAACTCTATTTTCACACAATTTCATCATTTTCAGAATTCCCGCATTTCGCATGAAATCTTTGCTGTTATGGACATTTGCTTGATTAAGATTTATGATTTTATTTACTTTTTTATGGTTTTCTAGATACATTTTCTATCACTAATATTACGGAATTTCGTATTCAAATAAATACTTACATAAGCACAAAATAGAGCCGGATTACGATTCAATTCTTAATCGATTAAATGTATCCTTTTTAAGCCTCCGAGCGGTTTAGGGTGCTTAGAATATACCCGCAGCAGGTATCCCTGTTGTAAGAGGCGACTTAAATACCCAGATACCAACTTTACAGCACAATGTATAGCTTCTCCAACCCAAATCTCAACCTCACCTGCCTGTATCTTTAGCAGCCGAGGCTCTGGTTATCCCAAGTTCTTCATGAAATTAGGAGGTGGGGCTGACATGACCTAGAAGGCTAAATTTGGATATAGGAATTCGTTCCCGAGATGGTCGGGTTTGTACCTTAATGGTGCTTGTTACCGCAACGTACCGGATTATCATCACCATCAATTGTCGCTTAAAAGCCTGAAGATTTTGACGTTGTCTAACAAGTCAGGTCAGCTATCCACGTTTCAACATAAGTGACACAAGTTTGCGAACACCAAAGGAAATCAGGTTTTCTGGGCGGAGGTCTCGCCCTTGGTATATTTCCAAATAGGAGTCCCGATAAGAATACTTTCCTGTCCCGGAGTCGTTTCATTCATTCCCGTAACAGACCTAGCGGTTGGCATCACGGAATGGACCATAAATTCTTGGCAAGACTTTTCTCTCAAAAACTTCGAAAGAGCGTCCTATCGATTCGCGACGCGGTCTATGATTCCGACCCATACATTACGGCAGCTGTGGTCAGAGATTTATAAAAGGTTATTGACAATACTTATTCTCCGTTTGAATACCCAAGCTAAAATTGCGTAAAAAGTAAACCTTACTGTAGAATTTTCTGCTCACAAAATTGGAATATTTAAAAAAAAATGTTTATGCTCCTGGTCGTTTTCTCTACTATAAATAAATTCGAAAAAAAAACACAGAAAGTATATTTGAGTATCGAATAAGATTTTAATCCCATTCCGATGGGAGGACCACATGAAAGCCCAAGTGGAACTCCTTTAACTGGTTCAGAAATGTAATATGTAATGTATTTATTTATTACGGCTTTCCTAATACTGTTTTCACACAGAAACTTAATGATCTCATTTCACCTGCTAATGAAATCGTAAATTTTTTGCTTTCACACAGAAGTAACTGCTCGATTAGTATGAAGGATGAGACAGAAAATCATGGCGGAACGATACAAGGTGGGAGCATGGTGACATACCTACAAACAAAAAAAATTCCATGTACTTGTAAATTCGATGCACAAATGTCAAAATCGTACTGCGCCGGTAGTTGATGTATCAAATCAAATAAAAAAGGTTATAATCAGCTGTTCGATGCGGCCACCTTGTATCGTTCCGCCATGCAGACAATGACATTTGCTTTGAAAACTAAGAAGCGGAAACGGAATCGGAACGCTGCCATCAGAGTTGCATTGTGCTTTTGACTTCATTAGGCATTCGATTAGCTACTAATGAAATAATAATAGATTCGAATTTTGTAGGGAAGATTGAGCTCAATAAGCGTCTTAATGTAGAAAACTGCCTTTATTATTCAATAAGCCGTCTGTGTGAAAACAGTATAAGCCTAACTTAAATCTATTTTACATGTTTATAATTGTCTTCTGGACTATCCAATCTAGAATAGGTACATCTATGTCCTACCTTGGAGTACACTCGAAATGATCCGAAGACAGCCATGAAATGACTCAAATTGATCTGATCATCATCACGCATTAACCTCGAAAATATTACAAAATAGTCTAAAAACAATCCCGAAATTCTGCAAAAAGTTTTGTCTCGGAAGCAATGTAGACATGTTCCGGAGATAGTACTGAAATTCTCCCGGATAAGTCTCGAGGTGACGTCAAAACTATGCAAATATTGATCCTGATATCCAATATAGTCCGAAAATCGATAGGATAGTAATGAATTGATACCGAAAAATTCCCGAGTTTATATTATTTATAAACCATTCCAAAACTTAGGCTAAAATGGTTCTAAACAAAATTCGGATGATCCCGGAAAAAATTTCCATATGATCCAGTAATATTCCTGAATTCATCCATAAACTAATGAATGATCCTTATAAATTCAATGAAATGATCCGGAGATAGTCTTGAAATCGTGCCAAATGATTTTGAAAACATTTCGAAATGAACCCAAAAAAATGCGAAATGATCCAAATATGTACCGAGACCTGAGTAACAAAATAATCCCGAAACAAAATCGGAAAAGAACTAAATTTATAACCAATATAATTCCGAAATTATTCCGGAAATAATTCGAGAACAATCCCGGAATTATTCTGAACAAATTTGGAAGCAATCCCGAGTTCATCCAGAAAGCAGTGAAGTGATCCTCATAGGACTTCAAAAAGATCCAAAGATAGGCTCGAAAAAGTGCCTATATTTTTGCTGCAACAATTCCGAAACTATTTCGAAGTGATCGCACACCAGTTCCATAATGAAGTACGCACAAGGTGTGCTAGACGGGATCTCGGAAATAGTTTATGTATGGGTTTTGGAAGAAGAGGGATGGAGAGAGGTCCTCGACTTTAACCCATGCAATCTTCTAAGCTCAATATCAGTTATTCAGAACAATACTTATATTTACAATTATAGAAATATAAAAAAAATTAAAAGTAACTACCCCACTAACGTGAGACCTATCGGCCCATTCGTACTAGCGTGATCTTGAAAGGTAATCAGAACTTTTCTTGAATACGGCTTCATCTTTGCTCTTTCCTTCTCCCTCTTCCTCTCTGTTGATCTCTCCTTTTCTATTTCCCTTTCAGCTGAACCTCTGCTTTCCATCTGCTTCCCCCTTTCCACACCCCTTTCATTTTCCTACATCATATAGGATTGTCTCTCTATGAGAGATAACATAATATTTTACGCTGACAGGTCATGTGTAGGTTAAGTTAGGTTGAACTGGCCGGTCCATGAGGACATCACATAGACTAAGTCCGTGGTGTTACCAGAAGTTTGTTTTTGACGACCAAGCTGAAACCCCCTATCAAAAACCAGGACATATGTTATAAAATAACTCCGTCCCCTTGGCAAATACCAGAAGCTTCCTAGGACTTAAGCCACTTGCTGACAGCTGTATCGCTCCTAATAGCTGGAGTCATAGCCTAGCAAGCGCAGGGTATGAGCACAGAACGTGCTTGATCGTTTCCTCCCCCAACCCGCACTTCCTATATCGGCTATCACTGACCAAGCCTAATTTAAAGGAATTTAACGCCAGAAGGCAGTGTCCAGCCAGAATACGCAGTTTACAGTCCTCTCTTTTTAATGATAGAAGCAACTTTGTTAGTTTAAGGTTGTAAGACCTACACATAATCTTCGATACTTCACAGCCCCGGGCTTGAACCCACTCCTTTCCCGCTTGGTCGATCATGTGCACCTGTCGCCTTCGCTTAATCTCGCCCGTCAACTGGGACGTCTACGGAGCAAGCTTCAAGGAATGCGCCCTTTTTAGCTAGTTCATCTGCTTTTTCATTCCCACAGGTCAGGTGTAAGGTTTATATAAAGCCTCAATAGGATTTATCTCTTTAATTTTCAGTCGGAAAGCAATGCAGTAGACGTTTACGGTCGATAATGCCTTCGGCGATGGTTTGTCTTCGGGACGTATATGTATTTTTTCGTATAGACTGTCAGCATTGCCTTGTGGTCTCACAAATCTAACTGGAATCTGGTTAAAAAGCAAAACCCAAGGGTTTGTTGGGATACGGGGGACCACGGGGATGGAGATCATAAAGAACTCGGAAACTTAAGAGTTTAGTTCTAACTTTTTTAGCTTTGTTTTAAACAAGAGTATTATCCAAACAAGTCAAAACGCCTAATTTAACATCTAGTTGGGTGACTTAGATCACCCCTACCTACCTACCTACGATTCATTTGCAATATTAGCATTCTTACTCTGAAATTAAACAAAAACCTTACAAATATGCATATATGAGCCGTTTATTTTGAAAGTGGCATAAGTCATTTCCAACTCATGGTCTTAAATGCATTGTTATTTTTGAACGAATGCATATATAGATGGTTCTACAATTATAAAATAATAATAAGAATTGCATCTTTTGGATATTGGACTCTAACAAACTGGAGGCGAGGAGAGATACAAACAAATTATCACTGAACCTAAACGACATGAAATGACTTATGCCACTTTCAAAATAAACGGCTCATATTTTAATCGCTTACAACCCCGTCCGACTACACTCACAATTCACACACAGGCATTCAAGCAGAAAAATATCGTCTATCTTACGCTTCCGCACATATTTTGCTGGCATATTATTACATATACTTCTAGAATAAATGAAATCAGTTTTATTGCTTGCGGCTTGGCCAAATCAACAAAGAATGATATAAATTTAATGCAATACGGGTGCGCTTATTCCTATGGGATTGGCCAGGACTACTAGAAAAAGATATACGGAAATACATATTTGTATGAAGAAGCACTTGCGAGCGAAATCGACGTTTGTCGGACGGTCACTGGAGCATCGCATGTACGCAAACAATAAAGATACCCACATTAAGTGGTAAGAAGTCAGAAGCCGCTTAAGTTTTAAGAACAAAATAGTAAAGACAACGGAATATATAACATACATTAAAGCAAAAACCGGGCGTAGTATCACATGCAAAGTAATTTGGTTGCATATTTAATGGTGAAACAGAGGCGCAAGGATACTTAAGACCGGCATATGTGCTATATGGATGGAGGAGGATCAAGTTGCATATGTAAGACAAAAACATAAGGCATTGAATGAAGTAAAGTAATCAAATTAAAACAAAAGCTCAGTAGTTTTTATTACTATTACATATATTTGTATACCCAGTAGCGCTTGCTAACAGATTATTGGAGCTCTTAATGTTTGAAGTTAGAACACGTGGAAACCAACAGCTAACAAACGCGCTACAATATTAGATGGCACGTCAAAACGATGACAGTAATAGGACAATTCAGGTCTGAACAAACGACTCAACTTCTTGAATTCTTTCACTATATTCCAAACGTGTCATAAGAAGAGCAGCTAAGCTGGTCCAGGCCATTAGATTATCAGAAACAAATCAAACAATCTTTGTTGCCATCCAAGTTGATTTTTATGTATAAAAAATTCGAATTGATAACATCAAATATAGCATGGGGGTGTCGAGCCTCGCAGGTGTCCAGAGGGGACATCCATTTATTCCTTTTCTAGTTTCCCGAACACAGCAAAATTGAAGTAATGGTAAGAAATGGATATGAAAGAGGCGATCAGCTCTGTACGACCATCACATGGTTGAATTCTACTAAAGGTTCAATATTTGTTATGACCACGTTCAACCTACTAGGCGTTCAACTCCCTCCTTCCATGAGACATTTGCGCCTCGTTGGTCTACACAGCCCCTTGAATCCCCCAGCAAACTTCCTCTACAGAATTTCCCATATCAAATTTGAAATATCTCCTTTCCCAATCTCCTCCATACCGTGCGCAAAAAAATCCTAATAGCCTTGTTTGTAGACCATGCATCGACAGAGAAAATGATAAACCGACTCCTCATTTCGGGATTGCTTTCGATGTCTTTTGGAGCCTGTTCCAGGATCATATTTGTGCTAATTAGGAATAATTTAAGGCCTGTATTGGTATTATTTTCATATCATTTGGAGAATGTTTTCCGAATCATTTCGGGGACTATTTCTTAATTTTTAAGAAACGTTTCGAAATTATTGCAGCACTATTTCGCGAATATTTCGGAACAATTTCGGGATCATCTCGTCGCTATTCGGAACCGTGTCAGACCTATTTCGGCACCATTTTATAAATATTTTCGAGATAATTTCGTAATTGATTTCGGATAGTTTTGGGACTATGATGGAATCATTTCGGGACTTTATCTCGATCGTTTCTTTTCTGTTCCGAATTAATTTTAATACTTTTTCCGAATGATTTAAGGACCGTGTTTTTATAATTTCCATATTATTTCAAAGTTTCGGAATCTGTTCGAAGTATTTAAGGGTCATTTTGGTATAGTTTCCGGTACTATTACGAGACTACTTCGGGATAGTTTATGTAATAATTTCGGAACTATTTTGGAATAATTTTAGCACAATTTCGTGATTTTATTCACCACTATTTGGAACCGATTTGCGATAATCAGTAATTGATTTCGGGATGGCTTCGGGACTATTTGGGATCATTACGGGACTTTATCAGGATTATTTCGTACCTTTTTTGGGGCCTTTTCGTAAATATTTCCCGATCTTTCAGGCACGATTTCGATCCCGAGTATGTTTGTGGTGGGCTCCCTCTCTACGAGAGGTACAACCCTGCTACAAAGGACATTTTGTAATTTTGGAAAATAAAATTTTTCAATCAGCTACATTTTTTATTTTATTAGTTTTATGCATCCTAAACATGGGTTAAGACTAGTTGAAGCCTTGATATTTTTACTACAAAAATCCAAAACCCAAAACCGAAACCAAAACTGGCATACAAATTTAAACTCCTATTGGGTATATATCGAACAATTTTCATGAGACTAAAGGCCATATTATGTATTACGACAAGATAATTTGCGTCGAAGTCACTCACATTCACATTCACCACTATATGTGACCCGGCCTATGAAAAGATGGCTTATGACTCAAAAAATAAATTGCGAGAAACAGCTGTTAAAGATAAACAATGCATTTCTTCTGTTTCTTAGTAGATTTTCTTTTACATTACGAACAGTCATGCCCACGAATGCGGATATTTTGGCTCCATTGCCATCGAAAAAATGCTATCAAAAAAATCTGAGGATGCTTCACCAGCCACCAAAGTGGCATCGAAAGAACCAAAGGCTTCATCGTCAAAACCTAAACCGAAGAAGTCTGTAGCTTCATTTTCAAATCAAGATCTAAAAAAGAAAGAAAGAAACTTGAGACTTCAACTGCAATAAAAAATCAATAAAACGTAAGGCCTCATCTCCAGAAGGAAATTCGAAAAAAACGAGCAACTTCAAAGGTTTCTACAAGGATAACGACGAAGAAAGCTACTTAATACTGCTAAATAAATATTTTTTGTGCAAAACAGCTTTTTTTTAGTAAAATCGTTTTTGCAGCGTTCAATTCTGTTTTTTAATTTTTCAATTTCATTTATTATCTTGATTCTGGATTTTCAATAAAATTCTGTTTTTCTTTCATTTGTGTTCTTCTTTCTCTACATTTTTAGTATACTTCTAAGCAAGTGAGAACTTTCTAGTTTTCACCATATGAAAGAGCGTCTCAAAAACTATCGAAACCAGAAAAAAGTGGAAAAATTTTGTTTCATTCATAAGCCACCTTTTCATTGGTCGGGTCACATATAATACTCAAAACTTCACAAAAGCAGGTTTACTGTCGCTCACTAAAGTAAATGAATGCTCTTATATCATACGAATATTTGTTCACACGAGAAAAAATAACTCTTTGCGTTATACATAGTTTACCCCTTAACATCTTAAGGAACGCAATTAGTATCTTTGAGATATAACCTCTGCTGATTTGCTGTTTGGCCGAGAAATCTCCATTTAACGAACGAAACTAAAAAGATCATTCAAGAACGCCATTTTGCTTAGAAAACCGCTATCAAAAATTGTGATAGTTCGTTCTACCACTTCAGGCAATTTCATAGTGGATAAGCAAGTATTGCTTTTCGCATAATTTAGCAATAAAAGTTGAGGTGAACGCCTTAAGGTATGCAACAATAAATAAAATAATGCGAAAACAATGTAAAATGCATTAGAAAATGCAGTTAAGTGCATAGGTGAATAAATAAATGTAGATATTTCGATTTATTTTGCATGCCATTGGCGCATAAATATGTGAGAAATTCACTAAATGTACAAAAAAACGGCTGCGGCACCAACAACAAAAATTCATATCTTAGTGCACTTCCTGGAAAATCGGTATTCAAATGCATGCATGCCTACTTTTCCTACTCGCAGTTTCTTCAATAGTACATATAAAAAAATGTATGTGTGTGTGTGTATGAATGTATCGTATTTGTTACTCCTTTTGCCAACAAGCAGCTAACCAAATGTAATTACCAGCAATCGCCTTTTAAGCCGCTTTGTTGCCACTGTTGCAGACAATAGCAACCGACAAATAGCAAAAACAACAATAACTTCAAATATATAAAACTTGAAAGCACAACAAACCCCCCAATACAAATGCATATTTCCTGTGTCTGTGGCGTAACGGAAGTGCAAATGTTTTTACAATACTGTGGTGCAGCTGATACGAATGCGGTGCTAGTTGACTACAATCACACTAACCCATATGTATGTATGTATGTATGTATGAGAACATGCGAGCAGTAAACCAAAAATTGCGAATTTCTCGAAAATTATAAAATTTTATCTTTTAATGGGTCTCATGAATAAAAAGGGGGCATTTGCTCTGACATGATTTTTTTTAAAGGAAGCTTGTTTGTTTTTGCTACACAAACAAAAGTCCCAGCTCTTTAATTAGAAATAAGAGTCTGGGGAAATGCTCACTTTTTACGCATGAGATCCGATGTCTTAAGTGCTTGAAAACTTGAGTAGGGCTATATGTTTTTCCAAGTTTCAAACCTCGCCAGTTGCCAATGCGAAGTTCACTTCAGGTTCGCTTCAGGTTCTGACTGCTTGCATTTCCATCTCTTCCGAAGTTTTTTGTTGATGCTGTTTTATACGCAAAGAACTCCCCGAGGGTAAGGGAGTGTTGCGGTTGTGGGTAGTGTTTTTCCAAATATAAATCCGGTACGCTGCTGTGGCACCCTGTGGTACTAGCCTAACTGCCTCGAAAAGGACTTTTTTACGCTTCGAACCTTCGTGTCTATGAATTTCAGTCGCCTCTTACGACTGCCAGGCCTACCGCGGGAATATTCCAAGCTCTTTTATCCTTTGCTAACTCACAGTAAGAGATTCACCGCTGATAACGAAAATCACATAGAGTTGCTTCTCTCTCATCACACTTACCTTAACTACGTCCAACCCTTGGTGAGTAGCTCTGCGTTTTCGGTTGGAGCGTTACCCAAAATGGCCTCCGAAATCGATGGTTCAACGGAAACATCAGAGTCTTCGAATGAACTCGTCTCTAAATACTTCCACTATGCCTGTCCAAGACTACATTTCTTATACCGAAACAATTGTGTTTTTATTTTATGCACCTTTTGCCATGACCTAAAGATTTGAACACATATATATTAGGCGATCCAACCAAAATCTTTGGCCCTTGGGTTAACATCAGATGATTGTCCGAAAACATTATTTTTTTTACAGGCAATTGCCTATGGCTTCAGCTGAGTTACATTTCTTCTCGCCTTTTTCTTATTTCGCGCCTCTGGCTCGATGCGCCAAATTTGTTAAGCCATGACAAGGAGATCTTTTTATCATACTGGGCGACAAGATAGCAGTACATCTCCGATAGCGAAGTGTTCGACGGAGAACTGAATTTTTTCTCGCATTCTTTGGCTTGAGATTATCAGCTCATATGAAAGCATTTCAGGCTCTCCCTCTCACCGTAGAGGAGTACGAACTGTATCAATTTTACTCGGAATATACCAGTAGAAACACGTTATACGGCCGCTTTTTGCCGATATTTGCCCCGAAAGTTTCGATTGGACAACCGAAGCTATCGGCAGAAGAATAAGTCTAGCAATGTTTTTTATAAACCAGAAGCATACATATCATGCTAAAGACTTCCAGAATAATAGAGCCGAAATTCCGGAACGACATAGCTTCATATCTTTCTTCCATAAGCGCATAAAATGCACTCGATTTCAGCAGAACGAAGCTTCGCCAAACCATCTAAAAGTTTGTTAAGGCATTATAAACGTCTCCTGACCAGGTATACGCATTTTCGAGAGATGCATATAAGATTAAGGAAACTAGTTCGATTATCACCTCACTTGTGAGTTGCAGTGCCCATCTGCTTTTAGTCCTCTCGGTGAATAAAGAGTAGGCCAGTTTTTGCACATGGAAAGGGGAGGAACTAATTCCTAATTCAGTCTGTTTAGAGACCTTTCTCGCTAATTCATCAAAAACACAATAACCTTGGACCAACTCGGACATACTCGTTATTGTGCACACCAGTTGGATGCAAATTCTCCACCATTAAAATATTTGATCAGTGATTGGCTGTCAGAATAAATTATACAGCCGTGGGATGCTTAAATAGTAGCTATCAAGTATCTTTCCTTCGCTGTTGCACCTGAAAGACGCTGTGATATCACGCCAGCTTTGTACTCCACCCACCAAGTAGATAAAACTGCAGAAAATCTTATTAAATTGACAGCTATCCGTGTCGGTAGGTGAAATCACTGCACTTTTGTCATCCTGCTGAATGTACTGTTTATCAGAGTGCCTGCAGTTTTAGTCCTAGTCCTTCAAGCTTTAATGTGGTCATATTGATCGTTCCCGTTATGATCCGATTAGTACCTTAATGGTGCTTGTTACCAATACGTACCGGATCTATATCCGGCAAAGGACCATTAACATCGATAACACTCCCCAAAACATTCGGGGAGTGTCTTTATTGGTAATACAACAACAACAACGAGCACACAGCTCTGATCACAGGAATAATTATGCTGCTATTTACCTCTCGATGTCATAGTAAATAGCGTGCATAAATCACGGGTTTAATGGTTCATGCTAGTTATTCTGCTGTGAGCCCTGCAGTGATTGCGACTACTGGTAAGCGACATAGACTATATTGATTTTCCTTCCTTTCTCTGTCAGATTTTCTTTCGCTTTTCAGTCGCAGATCAGATTGTTCATCAAAAATCGCAGAATCTTCCCTCTCTAGTAAAGACTGCATGAGTCAGTCGGTCGGATAAACTCAGAGGTTTTGCGACTGCATAGTACTCGCAACATTTTGATGTCTTCTTTAGCAACTCTCTCCCTGTGGAGGTCCGATACTCCCATATCCTTCGCTTATGGCAAAACATAAACTGGAAAAGTCCTGTCAACAACTAAAACGAAATGGGTCGGCCCACGATTCGACCAGAAATCAAGGATTTACGCCTGTCTGAGTACAGCAGCTCTGCGTAATTGTAAACCCAATACTAGGCAAGTGATGTAAATATTGAAGTGTAAACAAACCAAACTGTGATTAATTTGATACTTTAATAATTTTAAATAATCGAAACTGATTAATTTCTGATTAGTTAAATAAACAATGTTTCCATTAGTCGGTATATTTGATTAACTGATTAATCGACATGTAAGAATTGAAGTAGATTATGCTCAGCTAAAAGAATTTATCAAATGATTAATCTCCCCAGCGGATCAGGGGGCTTCGAATATCCCCGCGGCAGGTATACTTTTCGTAAGAGGTGACTAAAATACCAAATTGATTCAAAGGGTTGTGTAACGCAACCCTTTCAAGGTGTTGCTAGCGCAAAATATAGCTTCTCCAACCCAATTGTCAACCTCAACTACCCGTGGCGAATCCTGTTACTTTAACAGCCGAGGCTCTGGCGCCCCAAGTTCCTCACGGATCTAGGGGATGGGAGGGCGGTATGGCCTTGAAGGTTTCATGTGGTCATACAAAGTCGTTCCCGATATGGTCGGACTGGTGCCTTAATGAAGCTTGTTACCGGAACGTACCGGTTCTGCGTTCGGCAAAGGACCATCAACATCGATAACACTCTCCAATAACTTCGGGGAGTGTACTGATCGCTACAACGACATTAACTGATTATCGCATATTCCTACCCAATGCAGAAATATTTAATCCTGAAAATTATTTATGCATAACTTTTAAAGTTAAGAATGACAGGCATAAAAACGGTTAAAAGTTTGCAAAGAAATGTTTGTTTTAAAACTTTCTCACTACAAATCTCATATACAAACTCACATATTTTTGTTCACTGGGTTATTCAAAATGGAAATGTATAAGTTAGATTGTTCTGTAAGGTATGTCTTCTATTTTTTTTAGTTACAGCAAATTTTCTTAACTGCGTATGCAAATAAATTTTACAAAAGCTAAAACCGCAAAAAACGGCGGGTTCAACAAAATATCAAATTGTTCCTTTTCCGACTGCAAAGAAGAAGAAGAAATTGCGCGTTCAAATTAAGGTTAAATGAAAAAGTTTTCAGGCAAAATATTAATTATCTTTAATCAACGGACAGACAATTTACTTTAAAAAAGAAAATTTATTGCATTCCCACAATGATTATTATTATTTAACATTGACGTAAGAAAGACTAAAATGCATAGCTATAAAGTAGCATGTCATATATACCAACCCAACGCTATACCCACTGCAATTTACATAAAAATGCTCACTTTACGTCTTTAAAAAATAATTTGCTCTCTTGTGTATGCATTTGATGCCTCTTTAACAATTTATTTTTACTACGTTCTGCTACTTCTGTTACTCTTTTTTTTACTTTTTGAACATTCTTGCATTTAATCACATGCAAACCATATTGAAGGCAAGATAATCACTTGATAAATGTTTGTATGATGGCGTATTTGCATCATGGCGAGACATTTTCACATCCCATCCAAGTGACTTAGGGTTTGTTGGTTGTGTGAAAACCCGCAAAATTTAATTCCCTTATCAGCAACGAAACTGAAATGTGTCGGTTTAATGCAATTTTACACCATATTTAACACCATTCAATGACACTCATGCTATGTTATAACAAATATTCATACACATGTGATATCGTATAGCTAATGTAACACGAAGAGGTAGGCGCTTAAGGCACATGACTTCCAGTTATGAATGTGCGATTGGAAAAACAGACTAAGTGTGCGCAAAGGGAATTCGTTGTATTTCCTTGTGTATACTAAACTTTCAACAAAATAATATAACTATTTCAGTAAAGGCTACTTTCTGATATTTTCTTACCATTAAACATTATTTTCTTACATAAAATATGCTACGTTTTTTGGACTGTACTTCTAGGGGAGGTTTAAAAGTCAACTCCTAGCATTATTTGATGTTTGGTAAGGAGTTTCAACTTTGTGGGTTTGTAAACGGTCATGGTATGGGAAATCCAGTTAAATGCACCGTGTAGTGTTTGGAATAGTTTGCTGTAGGGGGAAATCAAGCAGTCTGCACTGTAGCATAAGTTGGGATAAATATATCACGTCAAACTACGTGCGCGAAGTCAGGCAAGACGTATTATCAATTCCTTATCGAAGTGCTAAAATGTTTGTTATCGATGAGTTATCGACGGGTTATGGGCGTGGTATACATTTCTTATCGGCAATTTATCGGTTTATTATAGGTGGTCGACACGGTATAGACGAATTACTATTATTATAAATATACTTATGACAGCAAAGGTTGTAAAAGAGTCCTCGATTCTTTAATCACCAGGTATCGGGTCTTTATCGAAAAAAACGATTATGCATCGAAAAATTATCGATACGTTTAAAAAAAATATCAATTTGACATCGATTTGTTTCAAAAAAAATTATTTATAAAGATGTGATCGATTTGTTATCAAACCGTTATCAAAAATTTATCGAAAAGCTTTCAATTCAATTTGTCATCGAAAATTAATCGAATAGTTATTCATTTGTTATAAACAAATGTATCGACTCAATATCGAAACGTTATTGATTTATTTTCGGAGGTTACTGTTGCTGACTCGTTGGGTAGGTATGAAACAGATACCGATAACACATCAATATAAAATCGATGCCACATCTGTAACCCTTTAAGAAGCCGGTAAGAAAGCAATAAGAAGCCGATGACTCGACAATAGCAAGCTAATAACAAACCTATAACTCAACGATGATAATTCAATATCGATAACAATCCGATAGTAAAACAGTAACTTGTCGGTATCGTTTGTCACCGATAAGAAGTCTAGGAAGGAGATGGGGCTCTTCTTAAAACGGTGGACATTACTTTTGTATAATAAAGTTACGTCTTTTGAGCTCTAGGTAATGTTTTCCATACGTTCGCCTGTTTGCCCATTGAACTTCATAAATGCTTAGTACCAACGCTTTTTTATACCCTTAAACGTCGTTTGCCGATCCGACTAAGAGTATATCATCGGTCATATTAAGATTGGGAGTTTCAATGAGATAGTGCTCCATAGATTAGGGCCGGAAATTGATAACTATGCTTCTCTGCATATGACTTTCGTAGTCTATGTGTCCTGCTGTTTGATATATGATACTGCGATCTTCTAGGATAGCTTCTGTCAATGTGCTGTAGGTAGTATAGGATTTTAAAACGCTACTCAGAAGCAAGTGAAATGTCTGCTTTACTTATATTGACCACACTGTCGACAAATCGTATTCTGTGTTTCCTTAGTGAGGACGTACTTCATTGCGCCTCAATTGTATTTTTCATTTCTGAAGTTATGCTGCATTTCAAAGCCGTGCGCCAAGCTGCATAATTGTTGGTTTCCTGAGGGCGAGTTTAGATTTCCTTTGCCTAGGCATTTCTTTTTAGCTTTGAAGAAAAATAGTAATAGTTATACTGATGATGGAGGCAAAAAAGTTCCTTTTCAGTTACAGTTTAAGGCTGGATTATGGTAACGATCGCTGTTACTGCAAAGTGCGGCGCATTGTAAAGGAGCGTGGATTAAACCAGCTGTAACCGCAACTTTGGTTGACGACTAATCGAAATCCTAATTTACTACCAGTTGTTTAAAAATAACTCCATTATCTTGGCCACCATTAAAAGCTTTCCAGGCTTTTGGAATCGTGTAAATCAGCACTTTACTTACCACCTTTCTTAAACTGTGATTTTTCAGCCTGTCCTCTTGGAATTTGGAGCATATTCCTTATATCATTTCAAAGACAATCAGGGTCACAGCGTTAGGTCCCCCTTAGAATATTTGAGTAAGCTAGCGATTACTTTTTACCTGCTTTAAGTTTATCAAGCACTTCATCCCTGGCCTACTGTTATAATTTTCCTCCTCCCTCTGTTTAGCAACGTTCGAGGTACATTGAACCGCTATATTTTGAGTTCCTCTTTCTTGCAGACTAAGAGAGTTAAATCTTATCATCGGCCTGATCCAAATATTTCTTATTTTTTATTCATTGGTGTAATTAACGTTGATGAAATTAAAAGCAGTTTGCTTTCGCAAAGAATCATATGAAGGCACCGTAATAAATAACAGAATTATATTAAATAAGTATAAAGGGATGGATCCACAAAAGTAAATAAATAAATTGAAATTGAATACATAAGTATACCCGCATTCACATTCACAATTTCATAGCTATATGGGGCAATCGGCGAAAAATGCAGCGCATTTAATTGGATTTGAGTACTTAACTGTTGGGCGGTGAGGTGAGAGGGTGAAAAGGCCAAATGAAAATCGTACAAGTAGGGCATGGAGGGCAAAATCATGCTAGAAAGTATTTTCTGATGACACAGAGAACAAATGTGTTTCTATGTATATATGTATGTATGTATATGCTGATAAACAACACCGAAGGAAATAACGCTAGTGAAATCAACAACTCTAGTTTGTCCTCATGAACACGAGGTCACAGAAATTTCTGTCATATCAACAGCCTTCCGCTGTTATTCTAATATGGCAAAGCAATAAAAGAAAAGAAAAGAAAAGAAAAGAAAAGAAAAGAAAAGAAAAGAAAGGAAAATGAAATCAACTCAAATCAAATCAAATCAAATCAAATTAAATCGAATCAAATCAAATCAAATAAAATCAAATCAAATCAAATCAAATTAAATTAAATCATAGAAAAGAAAAGCAAAAAAACTTTCTTTATTTATATTATGTTCTTTATGCAAACTTTCGTTATGTTATCAAAAAGTTATCGATTATTTATCTAAAAGTATAGAATTGTTATCGAAGAGCTATCGATTTCTTATCGGAGTGTTATCAATATGTTATAGTCGTGTTGTCGAAGAATCAAAAATACAAATAAATGAATACTTGGCGCGTTTGACCTCCGATGATAATCAGGCCGAACTTCTCATCCAATTTGCCTCATGCTCCTTTCCACTACGGATAAATTTTCAATAAGAAGCTGTTCATGACAGAAATACGTTCGGAATGTTTGCCAAACCACTACAGAGGAGCGAACCGCCTTTGAAAACCTTTTTTCTAAATTTTCAATCTTGCTTTGCTCTGCTCAAAAAGTCCTTGTGATCCAGAATTAACAATTTCTTCGATGTTGATTGAACAGTTATGGATGATGGATACAAATTTACAGAATCTTCAGTAGAGTTGACACATTTTTCAGTTAATTTTACCACCTTTTTTCTTTCAGTGAACAGTAAACACAAGCTTTATCACTCCCCCATGTTGGTGGAGCACCACGGTGTGTGCCACAACTCAATGCACCAGCGTAAATTCATTGCATACTTAATCCGGATTTTCTTTTTGTATGCCAGGCAAAAGTGTGTTGAAAAGCGGAAAACATTTGTTGAAAATCCAACAACAATAACAACAGAACATTTATTATTGCGTGTAAATAAATTAGTTAATATGCTTTAGTTGTAAGTTTTTATTGTGTTGCTGTGCTGCGAAGTTAATGTTGTTATATTTGTTGTCATTTGTTACTGTTTTGTTGTTATAACACAATTCCATTGCAACATCGAGTGCATTCTTTTCATTCTCGCGTGTAGCTACTAAGAGCTAGAAACGCTAGGCAGTTGTTGGAGGTAAGACAATTCAGTGCGTTGTGTACCTTCACTTTGGGAAAGTTCATTTCCCTTCATATGTTTCGGCAAAATGTCAAGGTGCAACTGGCAATCTCCGGCTGTGTGAGATTTGACCTTCATACATACATACATGCATGCGTATATATGTAATCCCTTTCCGTATTGTCATTCGCAATTTCTTCTAATTTAGTTTGCTAAACCAATTAGTATTTTGCTGGTTTTAATTACAATTGAAATAAATTAAATTTCATATGAAAATCGTTTAATTTTAATAAGCGGGGCATTGGGCGCAAGCTTTATGTTCTCGGCAGACTAACTGAAAGAATAAACAATTAAATTAAAAGCGTAGGTGGATTAATGGGGTCACATGCTGGTTATGAGGGCTTCGAATACACTCCCCGTAAGACATGCCACTCGTAAGAGGTGACTAATATTCAGTTTCGCACTACATATTTAATGACTACTGTTCTTGGTGCTAAACGGTTGCCCAGCGAGACAGTTAGCAGCCTCACTCGTACCAAAAGCGCTTAAATTTGAGCTATACATGTAGCGTTGTGCTTATATTTAAAGTACACGTTTTGCTTACGAATTTAATACAAACTTTATTGAACAATGTTTGACCGAGTCGCGTGTGTATCCCTCAACATGTCATCTCAGAAAAAAGAAATATATTTTTTTATCAGCTGCTAAGACCAGCAAACTCAATACGATAACGGATTGTTTAGCGGGATAACTAGTCGCTCTGGGAGCCTGGAAAGCTAATACATTTTACATATGAGTAGTGGCAGGGTTGCCACAAATATAGTTAAATTAATCAATTTAAGGCTACTTTAGAACCACCTTCCTGGGTGGTGGAAGTCCTCATAAAAATAATGGCTGATAACATCCCAGCGAAAAGCACCATGGACAAGGCGAGAGACAACGGTAAAAGGACCCCGCGACGTCAGTCGAAGTCTCCAATAAGAGGAAAGGGATTTTCGGAAGAAAACCTGGCCGCCAACTGCTCTCGTATAAAAGTGAGGTATATTCCTTTATTTGCGCCTACACACCAATAGGTGATAAGGCTGAAGTGGGTATGGACTCTTTGTATGAAAAGCTAAAAAAAAAATATAAAAGGACTTTTGACAGCCAGGTTACTAGGAAGTATTTTTTATATTTGGACCTTACTAACTTACTTACTTACTTAATTGGCGCTTAACCGTTTAAACGGTTATGGCCGTCTAACAAGGCGCGTAAGTCGCTTCTTGGCTCTACCAACTGGCGCTAAGTGGTCACACCAAGGTAGTTTAAATTGTTTTCCACCTGATCCTTCCAGCGGAGTCTTCCTCTGCTTCCATAAGCGGATTCCGATAGAAATATTTTCTTAGCCGTCACTTTTCTTAGAGTCATATTTCATTCGCATAACATCGCCTAGACAACGTAGCCGCTGCGTTTTAATTCGCTGGACTATGTTGCTGTCTGCGTAGAGCTCGTACAGCTCATCATTAAACCTTCTTATGTACTCGCCATCGCCAACGCTTAGAGATTCATAAATCTTTCGAAGAACTATTGTCTCGAATACTCCCAGAGGCGCTTCATGTGATGTTGTCTTGGTCCATGCTTCTGCACCATATAGAAGGACATTCGTTTCCTGAGAGAGGATTTACTTTTCAATTGTCTACCTAGTCCAAAGTAGCATTTACTGCCAAGAGTGATTCTTTGCTTTGCAGAGCTGATGTTGTTGTGAGGGTTAAAGGTGGTTCCTAAAAAACGAAGGCTTTTACTATTTCAATATTATGGCTGCCAACAGTAGCGTCCTTACCACGGCGCAAATGCGTTGGCTCTTTTTTCAATGGCAGCATATACTTCGTTTTGCCATCATTCACCATCAAAACCATCTTTACCGCTTCTTTTTCCAGTTTGGAGTAAGCAGAACTGACGGCGCGGATGTTTAGGCCGATAATTACAATGTCATCAGCATATGCTAGCAGTTGCACGATTTTATAGAATATTGTTCCAGAGCGGTTAAGTTAAGTTCTGCACCTAGTATAATTTTTTCCAGCATCAAATTAAAGAAATCGCACGACAGGAGTTCACCCTGTCTGACACCTGGCTTAGTTTCGAACGGCTCGGAGAGGTCATTCCCGATTCTGACTGAGCTGATGCTGTTGCTCAACATCATTTGGCACAGACGTATAAGTTTTTCGGGGAAACCAAATTTAGACATAGCGGTATATAGGCAGCTCCTTTTCGCGCTGTCCAAGGCGGCTTTAAAATCGACGAAGAAGTGATGTGTGTCGATTCCTTTTTCGCGGTTTTTTCCAGGACTTGGTGCCTTGTGAAAACCTGGGCGTAGGTAAATTTATACTAGAGTTATTTGGCTCTACAGTCGTAAAATCCAGCCTCCATGATGTCACATAACCGAAAGGTATAAGGCTGATTGACTGGATATATGAGCATCTGTATTACCAGGTTACAGCAAAAAACAAAAAAGCCTCAATACGAAACGCAATCAATCACGTCGTAACGGAAGGCAGTGTCACGCATGTGTGCTTCCTAAGGAGTCCACATAATGACTTCTAACACTATGTGCGTGTATACGCACGCTTCCATATACAGCGAAGAAAGTACGCACAGTGCCATAAGGAAAGTTTGAGGTTTGGAAGCTGCTCAAAAAACAGAAACCTGATTACTCCTTTTGGCCCTCTTAGAGCAATCTTCTACCATACCAGACTTTGCTGATACCATTGGTTTCCAGCGAACCCGTAAAAAGAACTGATTACAATGGGAGTGTTGAGTCAATATATATGGATATAATTTTGAGCCTGCGAATGACTTCATTTATATGAGAACAATTCTAGATTAGCAATTAAAAGAACAATCTCTCTGGAAGTGAAATCATCTTCGTAGATCAAAAATCAAGCTGCATAAGTTTCAGCTGTCATACCTGTCCTGATGTAAGGCTCGAAATATAGTTGGTGTTAGAGGAAGACGGGTTGGGATTTAGAGTACCATTTGGGATATTTAGTCTGGATATTCGTTACCGTCCATCCCTTTGGATCCCGAAACCCACGCTAAAAGTCAGTTATTTTTGATGCTCGTACATTTTCCATAGGACAATAGCCCGGAAAATGCTCATTTAGGAACTTGTCCAGTGGAATGAAATCTGGGGCCTAGCATTGCCGTGCATATGAACCGCCGAACACCTATTTACTTAACTGGCGCTAGCGCGTCTTGCTAAATTGGTTTACTTCCATCTTAGGACCTTTGGGGCTAAATACCAAAGCTTTCTTGCAATGCATGTGCATACCTTTACTACTCTTGTTGCCTTTGCTATGGTACTGTCAACATGTTTCATCCATAGTAGCTTGGAGTTTAAAGTGACCTGCAGGTACTTTACCTTAGTACATTCCCTAACAGTTCTCCTCTCAATGCAATTTTCCTCATTCCCCCGTGTTCTTCTTCTCATAAGAAGTACAATGACCGTCTTTCTGGAATACATGCCTAGTTGTACCTTTTTTTTATTGGACATTGGGGTAGCGCAGTACCCTGAAGTGGCCCAATGAAACCAGGCTAATCCAGTTTATGTGCCCGCACCCCATGGGACCCCGTTATCATAATGTCACGGGGGAGAAAGGCGATTTAGGCGCCACTTCTTCGTATGCGCATTACTCTGCGCTCCCTTTCAGCACGGATCAATTTCGTCATAACTATTGTGACGAATATTACAATCTCTAGGGTTATTAAATAAAGGCACAACAACATTTAAGCAAGCTACATAAACACATTAATCATCATATACACACATACATACAAGCAGCAGAGATATACTCACAAACGCATGTCATCATCAGCTACTACTTCGCTCACATATACACACGCATCTGGTTACATACTACAAATACACACGCGTATGGCTGGTGACCAGGTAGAGGATTCTAGAAGAAGAAACGTCTAGACATTTGGGCAGAGAGTATAAAGCATCAGAAGCTGATTAGATCGGAATCAGTTTGATTTAAGCACGCTATTGGTTTCGAAGTATAAGTGTTATTGTGAAGTATTTTCAAAGTAGTCTAATAAAGACCATTTTGCATTATTGAATATTGGAGTTATTTATTCAACAATTTAGCGATACGAACGTTAGTAGAAGGTTGAAAATAAGCGAAATTTCCATAAATTCGTTACACTATAAAGGCCATCTTGCTCACAGCATTTCACCAATCTATTTTTTGATGTATATTGGAACGATTTACCGTCATTCCTTGTCAAATTTGGTTTCGAGACAAACCGGTTTCGGTGTTGTTCCATCATCAGTGTAGATTTTCGTTTCGATCTGTTGTTGGCGTTTGTCCTGTATTTATAGTTCGTAGGTACATGAACAGGTATTGTCAAAATTGATGCTTGTGTATATTTAGGTATGTGTATGTGCTCATTCACAACCGAGGGTGGGTTTTACTGATCGATTTGTGTGCCTGACTGAGACAAGTAAAAGTCCGTGATTTTATTCGTTTCACCTTCTTTGTGGGTTTGTTGTTTTGGAGCTTTAATTTTTGCTGTGTTTATTTGTTGTTGCGTGTTTGTCTGTTGTACCTGTGTAATTACTTTGTTTCTTGTAAACAAGTTTTAAAGGCTCGAATATTGTCTCAGAAATTGTGTTTATCTGTTCGTTTATTATTCCACCGTCGAATGTTTTCTGTTTGTAGATTTCCATTTTTTCGAGTACCTTGAGACGTCTGCCTTTTGCTTGTATGTGAAGAACCCTAACTGTTTTATTGATGTTTGCTGGGGAACATTCATTTTCGGCCATGTGATTCACGAAGTTAGACTCGTGTTTAATGTTTGGATTGCGTGTTTTTTTTTTAATCTCTAATATGCTCTCTGAACCTCGATCTTGTTTGCCGTCCTCTTTGTCCTATGTAACTATATTGGCATCCGCAGGTAAGCTTGTATACGCCATGGCTGCTAAACGGATCGTCTGAGTTAGTGTTAGTTCTTAGTTTCCACCCTAGATTATTTGATGTTTTGAACGATGTGTTAATGTTGCATTTTTTAAAGAAGTTTGCCAATTTATATGTCAATTTTCCAGTATATGTCATAGTCGTCCAGGTGTTATTTTCCTTTTCATTACTTCTTTTTGGTCCACCATGCGTCCTTCTGAGCTTATCTACCAGTGCTTTTTTATATCCGCTGTTTGCAGCAATGTTATGTATGACTTCAAGATCTCTCTTATATGCCTCTTGTATAAGAGGTGTCCTTTCAAGTCTATGTACCAAATACCATAATGCTGCATTTTTATGCTGTGGGGGTGATTTGAGGTATTATGTATTATTGTGTCGGTGACCGTTGGCTTTCTATATACTTACTTACTTAATTGGCGCTTAACTGTCTAAACGGTTATGGCCGTCCAACAAGGCGCGCCAGTCGCTCCTTCGCTTCGCCAACCGGCGCCAATTGGTCACACCAAGGGAGTTTAAATCGTTTTCCACCTGGTCCTTCCAACGGAGTGGGGGCCGCTCTCTACCTCTGCTTCCATAGGCGGGTTCCGATAGAAACACTTTCTTGGCCGGAGCATCATCTTTCATTTGCATAACATGGCCTAGCCAGCGCAGCCGCTGCGTTTTAATTCGCTGGACTATGTTGATGTCTGCGTATAGCTCGTACAGCTCATCATTAAATCTTCTTCGGTACTCGCCATCGCCAACGCGTAGAGGTCCATAAATCTTTCGAAGAACTTTTCTCTCGAACACTCCCAAAGCCGCTTCATCTGCTGTTGTCATGGTCCATGCTTCTGCCCCATATAGCAGGACGGGTACGATAAGTGACTTGTAGAGTATGATTTTCGTTCGCCGAGAGAGGACTTTACTTTTCAATTGCCTACCTAGTCCAAAGTAGCATTTATTGGCAAGATTGATTCTTCGCTGGATTTCAGTGCTGATGTTGTTGCTAGTGTTGATGCTGGCTTTCTATATATGTCATAGCTAAATCTGTTGGCAACTGTATCAATATTTATCGTGATGTCTATATAGTTGAATCCTCCGTCTTTTTCGGTTTCCATTATAAATTTTATATTTTCGTGCTGCTTGTTGAGGTACTCCAGTACAAGCTCTTCGTTATTAGTAGTTAAAACGCATATTATGTCATCCACGTATCTAGCATAAAATGACACACCTAACTTAGACTTCAGCTCCTGTATATACTTTTCTTCCAGATTTTGCATGAACACTTCCATAAGAATGGCTGATGAGGGGCTTCCCATTCCAAGACCGTTTGTTTGTCTATATATTTTATTGTTGAATTGAAAATAGTTTTGACGTAAAGTGGTTCTTAGCGTATTTGTGATTTGCATAATTTTCACTTTGTTTTTTGTATTGTGAATTGTTGTTGAGCTAACTATGTCCAAAGTCTCCGATAGTGGTATTGATGGGTATAAATCTTTTATGTCAAAAGATACCAATTTGCTGTCCTTTGTTAGCTCTACGGTCTTAAGTTTCTCTATTAGTTCTGTTGTGTTACCTATTGCATATTCGTTCCTTAGCTCCACAGCATCTTTCAATATCGTTTTTAAATATTTGGACATCTATTTGTCCGGATATTCGCGGAACTAAATTCCTAATCGAAGGCTCCTCTCCAAAAACTCTGTGCACAGAGAGTATTTCGCCGTGAAAACGAGGGAAATGAAACATTACATGTTCTGCGCTTTCCAACTCAAAGGGACAGTGTGCACAGAAAGGATCCTCCTCTATCCCACGCTTATGTAGATACTCCTTGAAGCAGCCGTTCCCGCTCAATATCTTTGTGAGGTGGTAATTTAGTTTAATTAGTTGTGTCTCTACTAGCTCATAAAAGGTTATGTCTATCCACCTGCATGTCTTAATGGTATACTGATCATATGTCCAAATATAGGTACATATTTTCTCTAGAGTACGAGTACTCGATATGATGGTGTAGTATATGATTTTCTCCATAACTTTCAGAGCAAAGAACGCAAAGCTGATCTGCCAAAACTTCGCCTATAAAGTTGTTCTTTGTTTTGTATCTTGGATACAAAGCCCACGTTTGCTCATCTGCACATCGTGGAAATTAAGGACAGTTTGGGGCTATTCCTTATGAGCTAGCTAAATTATGAGATTAATACTTTATGCTTAGAAAGACTGAATAAATTTCGTTCACTCCTAGAGGTTCGTAGGATTTAAAACATCCTTTTCCATTTAAACATGCCTTTGTGGGTCTCAATGGCTATTACTTCGTAAAATGCTCAAGCATAAATTTATGATTCCGGTTTAGTAAGTGGCCTACTCACGAAGAGTGAGACTTCCCAATAAACACACACTTAACACTTTGTAAAATTCTTGAATTCAATCAACTGCAACTGTTCTCCCACCACAATCAATATTCAATAAAACATTTTAACCCTTTAAGTAGCTAATTTGCCAAATTCCAATGTCAACTTAAAGCATCAACCGTTTCGGTCATAGGCCAACCGACTTGAAAATGAAAACTTGAAGCGCGCGAACGAGACGCAACTTATGGGCGGCAAGTAAGCTAGTTAACCAGCCAGCATGTGAGGGAAAATGCCAAGTAATTTAAAGCTTAAAATATTGCTGCAAATTTGACACTCCATGCAAATATGATAAATTACCGCAATTATTGGACCATCAATCAAAATTATGTGAAGCTGCCACTGTCAATGTTACCATTGCTATTACCATATTTACTTGTTTTTGTTGTTGCTGTTAGTGGAAGGCGAAGTACCTAATTGAATTACGAAGCGAAGGCAAAGCGAAAACAACTGACTAAGGGCTGAGATCTGTGTGCTGGATGGGCTGGCTAGCTATAATTAAATACTAGCTGACGTATGAGCCAAACGTCTGACTCAGCAACAAATGCCGGCGTCTGCTACGACTGATTATTTATATGGTTAAAGGTATATAGTTTATGGGTAGATATGTACATATGTATGTATATTCATGATATGTATGCTTGTTGTTTGGATTATTGGCTGTTTGTATGTTTGTTCCCTTGGCTGTAAAGCCGGTTAAATGGTTCACTGACTGGCTGGTTATGACAACGTACTGACATATGTTTGAGTAAACTAAAATGCAGCCATGCAAATATGGATGTGGGTATTTGTACATAAGAATTTATATATGTATATAAAGGTCATGACAAAATCAAAGCCATATAGTTATTTGCATAAATGTACATATATATACTGACCATAATATGAAACTGAAGTTTAGAACCTGATATGGTAGGTTTCAAGAGTTTCAAAACGATCGGCAATGCAAAAATCGATAAATGTCGATGGTATTTTAAACACTGCGATCCGAAAATTTCAAAGTGGCCGATGGCACGCCTCTTTCTGGAAGCTAGTAAAACTCGATAAATCTATAATAAGAATTATGGGAGGGTAAAAGCAGATTACAGATAATAATGGGCCGAAAAGAAAGAAGTTGTGGCATAGAATTGGATAAATATATTCAAAATAAAGTAGCATGCGCTTCCGGGAAAGTGGACTTTTTGCTATCTGGAATTGAAAAGTCTTTGGGAAAGCTAAGAAAATAAACTGAACAACTTTCGGATTGCAGCTACAAGGCCGATTTATTTTCACTAAAAAGCCTTTTATAGCTAAGTGTTGAAGTGTTGTTGTAGAAAGAAAAAGAGGGGCAAAAGATGCGAATCAAATAGAAGAAGAAGAAGAGGAAAGCAAAGGAAATAAGCAAGGAATGGAGATAAATTATGAGTGAAAAAAAGATGGAAGATTAAGTGAGCTATAGAAGAATTGAAAAAGGAAGGCGGAAAGAAAGTAGATTGCTGAAACCCAAAGGGAGAGTTGAAAGAACGAAGAATAAAACTTAAAGGAAGAAAATATCTAAACATAAATACTGACGCGATTCGCATGGCTTAGCGGGACAAATATGTTTTATTTCGACTACGAACGGCAGCTGCAAGGCTGATGAATTTTCATTGAAAAGCCTTTTTTCTCAATTGTTGATGTTGCATTGTCCAGAACTTAAACCCAGGACCTTCGTTGAAGTAGGCGGAGTACGATACCACTGCACCACGGCGGCTACCATGGTATTGAAAAAGAATGAATTCATTTTTTAATAAAAAATAAAACTTGTTTCAAAAAGTTTCGGGCACATCCTGCAATTATCCAATAATGAAAACTTCATGAGTGTTAAAAAATTATATGGTTCTACAGAACGATGCAA
This sequence comes from Eurosta solidaginis, assembly GCF_040869045.1. Lineage (NCBI taxonomy): Eukaryota > Metazoa > Arthropoda > Insecta > Diptera > Tephritidae > Eurosta > Eurosta solidaginis. The sequence goes on from NC_090323.1 coordinate 173,626,144, forward strand.
TAAAAACAAGTCTACACACTTCAAAAGTTTATCGATTTTAAATCCGCCTTCGAGAACACGAAGAGGAGCTGCATATATGGCGCTATTTCTGAATTTGATTTCCCCGCAAAACTTATACGTTGAGCAACACCATCAGCTCAGTCGGAACTGGGTAGGACCTCTCCAAGCCGTTCCAAATTAAACAAGGTTTTAGACATGGTGACCCCCTATCATGTGATTTCTTTAATTTCATGCCGGAGAAAAATATTATAGCTGTAGAACTTAACCGCCCTGGAACAATATTATGTGAAGCGTGCAATTACTGCTTATTCCAAACTGGAAAAAGAAGCGCAAAAGATGACTTTGATGGTGAATGAGGACAAAACGAAGTACCTGCTGTCATCGGGCAAAGAGTGAGCGCATTTGCGCCTTGGCAACCACGCCACCATTGACAGCCATAATTTCGAAATAGTTTACTATCTAGCGGGTTAGGGGTTTAGAATATACCCGCGGCAGTTATGCCTGTTGCAAGAGGCGACTAAAATACCAATTGATTCAAGGGGTTGTGTAGCGCAACCTACAAGGGGTTGTCAGCGCAATTTATAGCTTCTGCAACCTAATTTTCAACCTCACCTACCCGTGGCGAATACTGTTTATTTAACATTCGAAACTCTGACGACCCCAAGTTCCTCATAAGACTAGAGGTTGCGGCGGCGAAATTGCCTAGAAGATTCTATGTGGTCATACAAAATCGTTCGCAAGGTGGTCAGGCTTGTACCTTAGTGGTGCTTGTTCCCGGAACGTACCGGAACTATATCCGGCAAAGGGCCATCAACATCGACAACACCAACCTTCGGGGAGTATCGTCATCGCTACAAAAACAGCAGCAACAAGGTGCCATCTGCGCCATACACTAGCTCATAGCATGCAAGGAACTTCTAGCTGCATTAATGCAAACTTTGGAAATATGCGTTATCTTTGTTCCGGATCATTGCAATCAAAGCAAATGAGATGACGGACAAGTTGGCATGTATCTCAGTGGAAGGAAATGAGGGATTTACCAGCGTCGAGACAGACATACTCCTAGGGGCAGCTAAGGTAGACATTCGGAATTTTCACATGTACAAGGCTCTTCAAAAGTGGACGAGCAATATGAGCTGAGCAGTTTCAAGAGATCTATGAGCAAGACTTGAATGACAGAAAAAGAGAATTATACTGAGTAGATTTAAAACCGACGCCCATCAACTTAAAACTGGCTGCATCAGTTATTGGGCTTTAGGCTTGCATATGGAAAAGTAATATTAAGCATTGCCTGTGTTGATGCCCGGCTCTAGCTATAACACGAGTGACAAGTCGGGGTAGATTATCGTAAATTATCTTCCAAATATTCTTAATTTTATGAGCTACTCAGGTTGGTTGCAATACATAATTGATGCAACACTCAATAAGCTCAGATGATTTTTATGGCATCAAAACGGCTTTTCATTAGCAACTTGGTCAACTTGGGACACAACTATTATACCTACCTTCCTACCATTTAACGATAATACCAAGGACAAATATATCACATATAAATGGTTCCGAATGGAACCATTAAGGTGTGTTGCATAGGGGCCAAAGCTAGAACTTCTCTTTGGAGATTTAAAAGCGGAATATTTAATTTTTTGTTGTCTAATATAAATTTTGTAATGAATGAGACTGGAAAAAGTTGTTCTTTTCATTCAATAGGTGTGTACATATATAGATAAGGATCGCCCTTTAAAAACTGCACGACTTTGAATCCGTCCTTCCACTTTAAACAGTAAAACCACTTTGAAATATATAATAATGTAACAAAATCTTGACTCCAATTGAGGTCGCCTATGACGTATTGCATAGAGTTCAAAGTTCAGATATGCATACGAAGACTCAAAGATTTATTTGTATTTATACAAATATGTATATGTAACACCCCAAACCTTAGCTTATCAATGCTTACCATAAGGTGAGCCCTAAAAGCTACTCCAACAGCAGCATTGCACGCCATTCTGCACATCCCGCCTGCTGACCTAATAGCCAAAATATGTCGCGTTACAACTGCAACAAGGCTTAAGTCCTCGGGGCAGCTAGCGACATCAAATATAGGGAGAACGGTCATTGTGATCCTGTGCTTGAACTTCGAAGGACATCTTGGGACCACAATATAGTCGGAGGTTTAGCGCAAGAGTGCGGAATAGCGGAACACGTTATACACAAAATTCTGGAGGAAGTGTGCTTAAGTTGTAGTCCCGCCAATATACATATTTATAGTCAAGTTGCGATCAAAGCAATAATCTCACGCAGTACTTCATCAAGAAGTGTTCTGGAATACAAAACATGATTAGAGTGACTTCACTGTGGCCGGACCATACATCTATACTGAGTTCCCGGCCATAAAGGGATAGAAGGTAACGAAAAGAATTGCCACACCTCGGGTCAGCCATTAAGCTAGGTTCTAGAATACTTTTAGTATTCGCTAATAGGACGGAATTATTTTTTAACACAAGTCTTGGTACCAGGTTGGAGTCTTTAATGTTTGGTCGTCAAAAAATAGTAAGCGTAAAGGTAATGGTTCGAGACAAAGTAGTAGCAGAAATATTAAGAAAATTTATAAGATAAAGGGTAATGGTGAGAGGTAGACTTGGATAGTAACAAGAGCGGAATGAGTAAGAGGAAAAGCGGGAAGATTTATGGAAGAATGAAAGGGTTAGGAAATTGAGGTAAACTAGAAAATGTTGAGGGAAGAGGAAATATTAGAAGAAGAGGATTAGACAGAGGGGAGGTATGTGGATAGGTAAAGAAATGCAGAACAATGTTTGTCAGGTTTGATCTTATGGGTGGGCGTATTACATGTTTTTCTAAATGTTTTCAGGGATAGCCACAGCTGTTCAAAATAAAATTTTGGTACGCCTCTTTTTTCCATCAGTCAAATCTATAAGTTATTTTTATTATTGAAACATCGTTGCTGTAAAACCTCCGCCGCTTCATATTTTTACACCACCCACCTCTTTTCGGCTCTGAGCATACTTCAACGCTTGATTTACATAAATAAATGTTGAGTCTTGGGACCGCATACCGTCAATCCAGAGTTTTCGTATAACAAAACTCTCAGATACTCATCCGCAACTTCGTGATATTGTTCCAGATCGTCAAACACCTCATTGACGTCGGCAGTATCTCTCCATATTCCTTAGTTGTGGACATTGTGATATTCTAAAAATTCAGCCATTCAGTTCCGTTGACTAAAACTTTTTCAAAGGAAAGATATACCCCAGGCGTATAGGAAAGCACGTTACAGCATATTTCAGAAAGGCTGCCGCCGTGGTGTGATGGTAGCGTGCTCTGCCTACCACACCGAAGATCCTGGGTCAAAAGCAACATCAAAACTTTGGGAAACAAGTTTTTTCAATTAGAAGAAAATGTTTCTAAGTGGGGTCGCCCTCCGGCAGTGTTCGGCAAGCACTCCGAGTGTATTTCTGCCATGAAAAGCTCTCAGTGAAAACTCATCTGCTTGACTTGACAGGCTGGCTGGCCGGCACGAATTTTGTAATTGAAATTTAAGTAACTTCCCGATAAGCTACAAGCTTGAAACTTGGAATATAGTTCAGAACCCGAAGACAATGCAATAATAAGAAAAAAACTCCGATATATGGCACATGGATCGAAATATTTCAAAAAATCGTATGTGTGGTCCGTTTTGGTTCATACTTGGAAAACATAATACATACATGAATAGAAAGCGACCTATGAAAAAAATCCCTGCTAGGTGGCGCAAGGATCTAGAACTTCAAAAAAATCGTATTTGTGGTACGATTTGGCTCATATTTGGAACAAATATTACATACAGTCCGGTAGAAGTGACATCAAAATATTTTGGAGTTCGAGGAGGTAAAGCATACGTGGCGCAGACTCGAATAAAGTCTTTGGAAGGATTATGTATTGAGGACTTAGATTGTAACAAATTGTCAGGAAAGAGTCCTCGTAATAATGAGCCACTAAATGAACTAAACAGAATAAGAAATAATAGGCAATTAAATAAAGCCTAAAAACTTGAAAATAAAATAACTAAAAAAAAATTTTAAGTTAAACGGTTTTATTGAAAACAATACTTACATGAAATAATAAGAATAATAAAAGCTACAAAATAATTAGTTAGGTCCTAGATACTAGTCATCACACTCCTCATCAATCTAGGACGTTGATCAGACAATTAATTATTTACTTCACCTGGTAATCCAACCATGGACTAGACCTACATGTTTTATGCCGAGTCCGAACGGCTTCTGCAAGGCAGGGAAGTTCTCACTGAGAAGCTTTTCATGGCAGAAATACACTCGGAGTGTTTGCCAAATCACTGCCGAGGAGCGACCCCGCTTAGAAAACTTTATTCTAATTGAAAAAACGTGTTTCTAAATTTTGGTGTTGCTTTGCCAGGGGCGTGAACGCAGGATCTTCGGTGTACTGGGTGGAACACGCTACCACCAAACCACGGCGGCCGCCAAACAAATACTTCCGCTTTTATTGTAGATTTATGTACATGCATGTACTACATATAATTATGTCCATATAGTCACTTCTCTAGATTTTTCTTAATGATTTCAAATGAAAAGCGGAGATATGCAAAAGCATTAAACTAAATTTATTTAAATTTACTACCGATTCCAGTAAAGCAAAAAAGTAATGAATGAATCGCAGTACACCAGGGCGTATGAGTAAAATTTACAATCCTCGCTTTTCCTTTTTTGTTGTTGCGCTGCCACAAGTCGGCTTTTTAGTTAGTAAAATATGTTAGTCCATCTATCCGTTTGTTTGTGTCAGTCCGTTTGTTAGCTTACAATAGACTGCAAAAAGTATATATGTATATTATATAAATTAACGTTTTATAGTACGTTTTATATTTTTAAAAAGGTAGCGGACTTGCGTCCGCTTTCATATTTATTGGTTGTGATTCAACTTAAGAATAATTACAATGAATGTCTTAACTTAAAATTACACCTATCATTGGCCATACGTCACGTTGCATTTGCATGTGTGCCCTATTTCTTGTTATTGCCCAAAATCGAACTATTGCTGATTGTTGTTTACTGCGATCGTTGCTGACTGTTGTTTACTGTGCTTATTGCTGACTGTTGTTTGTTACAAATAAATCGATGATGAAGCATTTAATGAAGTTGCGCGTGCAGGCCGTTGGTAAGGGTCAACTTGGTAAGCGGTTGCCTTAACTCTTCCCCCTTTAAGTGTGAGCGTCCTCGATCATTAGTAGAATGGCAAATTGTTAAAACTCACATATGTTGGAATATGATTTTCTTGACTTGACTGGCTAACTTCTTGATTCGTAATGGATTGTACTGGCTTTGCTATTTCTTCTTCTACATATCGTATTTCCACGGATCGTTTCCTTAGGAAGAAAATAAGTATTATGATTATTAGGAATGCTGCCGTTGTGAAACTTCCGACAGAGAGTGTCGCTTTTTTGATAGAATTGATTTGATGCGTGTTTTTGATGTGCAGGTCTTTTAAAGCTTCTAGGGAGAGTAATTCAATGTGGTCTTTTTCTAATGGAGTTGGCTGTAGTATTGCGGGAATGGTTTCAATTGATCTTGCTTCAACATTTTCGAATGTTTGGCCGTTTATTTTTATTGTTGCATTGTTAAATATTATCACATGCGTTCCATTGATTGGTTGAGATACTTTATCAGTTTGCACTTCGCCTTCGAACCGGTTTAGCAATATTACTCCGGGTTTGATTTCTTCTAAGGTACGGACGTGATGGCCGTTCGTTGTCGAACAAGTCGAATTTAAACTATTTATTATTCTAGCTACACATAAGTCTTTACTTAAATTTATAACATTTGTTTCTTTACAGATCGTTAGATCATTATAACTTTCACATTCATTTTTTATTCCGTACAGTGAATATTTTCCTTTTAGTATTTCATTATACTCAGTTTTTATTATAGTATTTTTTGCCCTTTTTACAGGTCGTACGATAATTCTTCTAAATATTTCTTTCAGTGTCAGCGGTATTTTAACCATGTATAAAATTTTCATTCCTTTACTTAGTACATTTATTTGTGATATTTCTAGTGCTTCTTCGGCACTTTTAAATGGTATTTTTTCCTTTTTCATCTTGTTGATTGACAATTCTATTTCTTCTTTGCTTAATATTACAGAGTTCAATATATTTTCTTTTGCCCATTGGATGGCATATTTTATATTTATTAATTCTTCCTTAATTAACCTAATTCTATTTTGCAAATTTATTATGATTTCCGTTAAAACATTTTCTTCTTTTCTAATAGTGTTTATCATTCTATTAACTATATTAGTTATGTTATTTATTCTTTTTTCAAATAGGTTATTAATTACTACTTGCTCATTATTATTTTCGTTTAGATTATTTAAATTATTGGTTATTATGTTTAAATCTTCGTGGTCGGGAGATCCAGCTATGTATTTCCATGCCGTTCCCAATATATCAATGGATCTTCTAGTTTTATAATTGATGTTAGAGGGTTTAAGTGTATTTAGGATTTCAAGGGTTTGAATGGTTTCATGTTTGAGGAGGGGATATAGGAAGTGATCGTTAGGGATTTGGTTATTTATCTCTTCATATGTCTCTGTCAAAAATTGTTCGTATTTTCCTAAGTCGATGAGGTGAATAAGTCTAAATGTTCCGTCTTGTATTTTCGCTTGTCCATTGTCTATTGTTACTAGTTGGGATTTGCTGTAGTCTAGAATTCGAACGTCTGAGGAAGAGGTAGTAGTAGTAATGAGGAGAATAAGAAGTTTGTAGAGGTCCATTTTGCCTGGAAATTTAATTAGGTTTTTATTAGAGATTTGTGAATTGTTCGTCCTGATACTGTTTTAACTGTTGTCCTGTGATTTTCCAAGACTTCCTCCTTTTTATACTTTGGAGTTAGCTTGGAACCTAGTCTCTTGTTAATTTTAACATAGATTATTTCTCCTATGGGGAAATCTTTATTTTCAGGTCTGTTTTTGTTGTGATACGAGAGATCCTGTTCTTGTTTTTTCTTGAGTAAGGCAATGTTTTCTTGCCTTTTCTGTTCTAATTGTTGTGGGTCATTGTAAAGTCTATTTCCGAAAAATATCTCTATGGGTTTGTTCTTTGTGGTTGAGTGAATCGACGAATTGTATTCCTGTACCGATTTAAATAGAAGTTCTTCGAATGTTATTGTAGGCTGATTGCTTTTGAGACATCTCATTATTTCTGAAAGTGTGCTGTGGAATCTTTCTACCTGACCGTTACTTGTGCTACTGTACGGTGGTGTGGTGTGGACGTTAATGGATATTTCATCCTTAAGTAAGGATGAGATTGAGGCAGAGTTAAGAGATTTTTCGTTATCAATTACTACGAGTCTTGGTATTCCAAATGCGATCATTAGTTCTCGAATCGGATCTTTAATATGCTCTATTGCTCTAGAAGGTATCATTTTAACCTGGGCATATTTAGAGAATTTATCAATTGCGGTAAGTATTAGTTTTTTCTCAGTGGAATATATGTCAACGTGAACTATTTCACCTGGAAACTGAGGAATGGGGGTCGGCTGAATTTGCGGTTTTGCTGGATGCCTATCGTATTTTTGGACGCGACAAGTTGAACATTTTTTTACAAATTGTTCAATTTTCGCATACATTCTTGGAAAGTAGAATTTACGTAAAATTTGGGTTTTATTTTCGCGGCTGTTTCTGTGAGCTCGTTGATGTTCTTCAATTATAATTTGCTCTTGTTCTGTTTCTGATGTGACGTCCTGAAGTAGAGTTTGTGTGTAACGGATTTTAACATTACTAAAGTGGAGAGGAAATATTTCCTGAATTTTACCCATCAACCCTTCTGTAGTGTACAGACCGTTGACGAGGGCTGGATCTAAATATCTTTTAAATATATCAATGATGTCCTGTGTAGAAAAGTTTGGCTTTGTAATTGTATGTCTGTGGAAAGTAGGGAATGGTAACTGGAACGAGTAGCTATCCTCGTTGCCAAACATTAGAAACAATTGATTCTTAAAAGCATTTATGGGGGCTTCAGTGGCAGGAATGAGAGGGTGTGAGGAGCTTTCGTTGCTATGTTCTGTAGTTGTGAGGGTGTTAATGTCAGTTTGTGGCGGTCTTGATAGTGCATCTGCAACAACGTTTGTTTTTCCGGGCTTGTACTTCATCTCATAGTTGTATTCTTCCAGGATACACTTCCATCTTTTCATTTTTCCATTGTGGTTTTTATTGCTCAATGCAAAAGTGAGTGGCTGGTGATCGGTGAAAATTACAACCTTTGCAGATCCATATAAGTAGTTTCGTAAGGAAGTGAGGGCCCAAATTATTGCCAGCATTTCTTTTTCATTTGCGGCGTAATTCTCCTCAGTTTTATTTAGTGATCGAGATATGAAAGTTATCGGTTTCCCCGATTGTGCAAGGACGGCACCTAAAGCGTAGTTTGAAGCGCCTGTGGTGAGGTGGAATTCTTCTTTGAAATTAGGGTACGATAGTATGACTTCTTGCGATGTTAATGCTGATTTTATTTTATTGAAGGCATCAATAGCGTCGTTATCGAACACAACCGGCTTTTTGTTGGAAGAATTTTTGGACGCATGTCCATCTTCCCCTCTTAAAAGCGAGGTCAGAGGTTTTGCTAGCTTAGCGTAATCTCTGATGAAGCGTCGATAATAGCCCGAGAGGCCAAGAAAAGATCTTAGGTCTTTCAATGTTCGTGGACATGGGAATTCTTGAATGGCTTTTACTTTAGCGGGATTGGTCTTTATACCTGTGGGGGATATGATAAATCCTAAAAATTCGACCTCTTGACGAAAAAATTCGCACTTGTCGAGCTGGACTTTCATGTTCGCTTTTTCTAGCGTATGAAAAATTTTTTCGACGTTTTGAAGATGGCTTTGTTCGTCTTTGCCAAACACTATTATATCGTCTATGTAGACATAACAAATTTTTCCTATGTGCTCCTTCAATATATCGTCGAGTGCGCGCTGGAAAATAGAGGGTGCGTTCTTTAGTCCGAACGGAAGTCTTGTGAATTCGTACTTCCCGTTGTTAATCGAAAATGCTGTCTTTTCAATGTCTGATTCTTTTAATGGAATCTGATGGAAGCCACTTTTCAGGTCGAGAACGGAAAAATATTTGTTGTTTCCCAGCTGTGAGATAACCTCATTGATTTCTGGGATTGGGTATCTGTCAGCTATTGTTTGAGTGTTCAGTTTTCTGTAATCTATTACTAGTCTATATTTTCTTTGTCCTGATGCATCAATTTTTTTTGGCACAACCCACACGGGTTAGTTATATGGTGAACGGGATGGTCTGATGATTCCATCTTTAAGTAGATTTCCTATTTCTTTTGTTACGAAGTCTCTCATAGCAAGGGGGTATGGGTAGTATCTTGTATAGACTGGGGTATCAGAGGAGGTCCTGATTTCTCCTACTACTGTAGTGGTGTATGTTAATTTTTCATCGGGGTCTGAAAAAAGATGTGGATAACGTCTAGTCAAATGGTGTATGTGTTGTTTTTGTGTAGCTGTCATATGGTCAGTTCTAATGTCAATTTTATTAACGGTTGGAGAAAGTTTTTGTTCAATTTTTATTCTTAGGCCATTACCTAATGTCAGGGTATCGTCGCGTATATTTATTGTTGAACAAAGGTCCTTAAGACTGTCATTTCCTATTATTCCGTCAAAGGATTTTAATGTGGGAAGTAAGAAGAATTTCAAAGGTGTGTCATTCTTGCCGAATATATTAATGATGGTATGGTGGGTAATTGCAACCTGTCCGGCAATAGAGTTCCCGATGAAGGGTTCGTCGTTGGGTATTTTCTTTGGGACATGACAGGGTTGGATATAGTTTTTGCTCGATCCTGTATCGATCAACATTTTAAGAATTTTCCCGTTCTTCGTTCTACATTCGACGTAGGGTAACGAAGAACTTCTCATTCTAAAAAATGGATATCAATATGGTCCTGCTTTTCAGGATATGAGCATCCCTCAGCGTATTCCTGGACTGATTGTCCATTTTCTTCTGCTGTTAATGCTGTCTCGTACTCCTGTGCAGTAGGAGTCCAGTTTGGTTGATAGTATTGGTCAGTGTTGTATTGTGGATCTTGTTGGTAGTTTTGTTGGTGGTCTTGCTGGTAATCTTGCTCACTTGCCTCTACGTGGAAATTCCTCTGCTGTTTTAGGGGTACTTGTTGTGAGGAGTTTGATTGTCTCTTCACACCATTATTGGCTTGTGGTCTATTCATATAGTTTACCACTCTTGAATGTAGGGATTTGTCGACGTCCATTGGTTCTGGACGTGGAAGTTGAGGCTTGAAAGGGGTTTGTTGACCAAATGGTCTATTTGGTTGATTATTTTGGAAATTGTTAAAGGTAGGTTGAGGGCGATAGTGATACGCAAGATTCTGGGCTTGGATCTGAGGTCTTGGCATGTATGCCAACTGGGGGTAAAATTCATTGGCTGGTTTTTTGGGTGGTAGAGGTGGTCGGAAGTCATGAGGCTTCCTATTTGCGCTATTGCTATTCATTGCGTAATGGGAACGAAAGCTTTGGTTCTCCAATTTTAGGCACAAGTGAAGAGCCTGGGGAAGATCTACTGGCTCTCTCATTCCAAGCAATCTTGGTAGATCACCTTTCAGTCCTCGTATGAAAGTGTCGAGGGCTTTATCACGGTATGTGCAGGTAAGTAAATGCATAGATTCCGCACCGACTTCCATGCATCCGAGCTTATTGAGGATAAGGGAGAGATGGGAATAGACGCGTTGATAGAATTCTTGAATAGTGAGGTTGCCCTGCACTAGAGAGGTCATTTGGTACTCGAGAGTACCTAAATATCGCTTATCGGCGTAATGGAGAGTAAGGCATCTTGAAATAGCCTTCCAATCCAATGGTGTATTGTAAGATTCGAGAGCAATATCGACGTTGCCCACAACTTTGTTCCTTATAACATTAAGGATGCCGTAGTATTTTGGCGTTCCTTTTAGGGGCTCGTAGATGTGAAGGATACGATCTACGCTTTTTTTCCAAGAGTTAAACTCTCCTGGATTGCCAGAAAATTCGCGGAGGCATCGAACAACGTCCGGTATTTTGTCGAGTTCCGTTATGTTGTTCAAGTGGTTTTCGTCTATGGTTACGTCAGATATGTTGGAAAAGCAAGCGTTTGGGTTAAGGGCTGCCTGTACTAAATTTCGTCCTTCCTGCTTAAGGATATTGGTGACAAGTCCTGTCACTATGGTTGTTAATTGATCCATATTAAATTGACCTGAAGGAGCGGTAGTTGGTTGAGAAGGTGGGTTAGGCGCATTTGCATTTAACACAGGGGGTCGGATTATGCCATTAGGGTTTGACATTGTTTGAACAATTTATATTATTTCAGTTTGCTATTATTAATACTATTAATATATATTTTTTTTTCGTGTTATTATCCTCTGGAGGGTCCCTTTGGTGGTGAATCGCAGAGAATATTCGCTGTTATAAGCTGGAGGGTCCCCACGAACGTGGTGAATCGCAGCTTTGAATTATATTGTTTTATGGCTGTACAAGCCAGATATTATTATAAATTGGTATATTAGATTGTAAACTAGTCTAAGAAATATTTAGTTTCCTAAAAAAATTTTGTGGTAAATCCTTATGATTCTTATTCTTTCTTTTGGATTTTGTTTTTTTTTTTTCAAGATTTCTTATGTCTGTCCTAATTTCTTTTCTCTCAATAATAAATATTTTATTTTTATTATTTTTTTCGCTAAGATATTCTGACATAATTTCGATATGATTTATTTTGCATCAATAATTGATAATTTTTTTCACTTTAATATTTTGGTATACTTTCGATATATGTAATTTCTTTCCTTTATTTTTTTTCAATCACTTCGATATAATTTCACTTTAGAAAAAAAAAAATGTTATATTACCTAAACTAATCTTACGGTAAGCGCCTCCTGGCGGTGGGATATTGCTCCTTTTTGCTGCCGCTACTCTGGTATCGCCAAATCGCACTATTGGAGACGTGCGTTCTTCCTACAGGAATCCAACGCTGGGTTCTTTGGGGCTGGCTTTTGCCTCGATATTCACGAAACTCGTTTTTTCGCGTTGGCACTTTTTGCCAAATACTATTCTACCGAATACTTATTTTATCGAACACAATAACACCGGCCCCTTCGTTGGGCGCCAATTAACGTTTTATAGTACGTTTTATATTTTTAAAAAGGTAGCGGACTTGCGTCCGCTTTCATATTTATTGGTTGTGATTCAACTTAAGAATAATTACAATGAATGTCTTAACTTAAAATTACACCTATCATTGGCCATACGTCACGTTGCATTTGCATGTGTGCCCTATTTCTTGTTATTGCCCAAAATCGAACTATTGCTGATTGTTGTTTACTGCGATCGTTGCTGACTGTTGTTTACTGTGCTTATTGCTGACTGTTGTTTGTTACAAATAAATCGATGATGAAGCATTTAATGAAGTTGCGCGTGCAGGCCGTTGGTAAGGGTCAACTTGGTAAGCGGTTGCCTTAACTTATATTTGCATATATGTTTGTGTGTGTGTTAGTTTGTAAAGATCCTGCAAAAAATGCGATTAGTCTAGGATGAATCCGGGGTGAGTCGTAAAGGAGTATGCGACCAATACCTTGATCTCTTTATATGAGTTGAACTGTTCCCTTTTGTTTGAGCATGTTCTATGAAGAAACTAAGTGTACCCACTGATATCCGAAGGGAATCGATAGGGCCAATCCCCTTGTACCCACATGGTAACATAAGAAGACTAGTCTTTATACTCAGCTGAGCAGAGCTCACAGAGTATATTAACTTTGTTCCCATAACGTTAATCCGTAACGGCATAAACTAATAGATCTGGGTGAAAAGAGAAATTCATTTAGCCATGTCCGTCCATCCGTCTGTCCGTCCGCCTGTAAACACGATAACTTGAGTAAATTTTGAGGTATCTTGATGAAATTTGGTATGTAGGTTCCTGGACACTCATCTCAGATCGCTATTTAAAATGAACGAAATCGGACTACAACCACGCGCACTTTTTCGATATCGAAAATTTCGAAAAACCGAAAAAGTGCGATAATTCATTACCAAATACGGATAAAGCGATGAAACTTGGTGGGTGCGTTGAACTTATGACGCGAAATAGAAAATTAGAAAAATTTTGGACAATGGGCGTGGCACCGCCCACTTTTTAAAGAAGGTAATTTTAAAGTTTTGCCCGCTGTAGTTTGGCAGTCGTTGAAGATATCGTGATGAAATTTGGTAGGCACGTTACTCCTGTTACTATATGTGTGCTAAATAAAAATTAGCGAAATCGAATGACGAACACGCCCACTTTTAAAAAAAAATTTTTTTAGTTAAAATTTTAACAAAAAATTTAATATCGTTATAAAAGCAAATTATGTCAACATTCGACTCCAGTAATGATATGGTGCAACAAAATACAAAGATAAAAGAAAATTTCGATTTGGGCGTAACTCCGCCCTTTTTCATTTGATTCGTCTAGAATACTTTTAATGCCATAAGTCGAACAAAAATGTACCAATCCTTGTGAAATTTGGTAGGGACATAGATTCTATGACGATAACTGTTTTCTGTGAAAATGTGCGAAATCGGTTGAAGCCACGGCCAGTTTTTATACACAGTCGACCGTCTGCCCTTCCGCTCGGCCGTTAACACGATAACTTGAGCAAAAATCGATATCTTTACTAAACTCAGTTCACTTACTTATCTGGAGTCACTTTATCTTGGTATAAAATATGACCGAAATCCGACTATGGCCACGCCCACTTTTTCGATATCGAAAACTACGAAAAATTAAAAAAAATCTCATAATTCTGTACCAAATATGAAAAAAGAGATGAAACATGGTAATTAGATTGGTTTTTTGACGCAAAATATAACTTTAGAAAAAACTTTGTAAAATGGGTGTGACACCTACTATATTAAGTAGAAGGAAATGAAAAAGTTCTGCAGGGCGAAATCAAAAGCCCTTGGAATCTTGGCAGGAATACTGTTCGTGGTATTACATATATAAATAAATTAGCGGTACCCGACAGATGATGGTCTGGGTCACCCTGGTCCACATTTTGGTCGATATCTCGAAAACGCCTTCACATATACAACTAAGGGCTACTCCCATTTAAAACCCTCATTAATACTTTTAATTTGGTACCCGTATCGTACAAACACATTCTAGGGTCACCCCTGGTGCACGCTTATTGCGATATCTCGAAAAGGCGTCCACCTATAGAACTAAGGCCCACTACGTTTTAAATAATCATTAACACCTTTCATTTGATACACATGTCAAGGAATAAAAAATATTCTCCGAAAATGTTACCCCAACTCCGGCGTAGTAGTTGAGTCCTAGTGATTTAGGTTCGGTATAGAGCACCGCAATTTTCTTCCATATTTCGAATCAATCACCTGTAATCCTTTTTATTTTACTCATTTCGTTGCCGTTTTTTAATATTTCTTAAAATGAGCTACATAGATTACAAAGTGACTAATCCCAACTGTACCCTGACTAATCCCAACTGTACCCGAAAGGGACTAAAGGGGATCAATTATGCCCAAATGTAGACAAAAGGGATCAATCGGAGACCAATCCCTTTAGGGTTTATTGGCGCGGTTTTTGTAGGGGAACTAGCGCCACACATTTACATGTTTTGTTAATTTACATACACCGTTATATAGTATGTTCCACACAAAGTTCATAGTTTATTGCTGATATACTAAAAATTCCTTTTGTATTTCTAAGTTCTTTTTTCTCTGCTTTTTTGCAAAATTTCAATTTTTTTCCCACCAAATAGCACTTCCGCTCTTAGAATCCCCTTTCACATATATGTATACTTGTATACATAACTTTGTGATACTATTTTATATGTTACTTTTGTTTTTGTACCACTTTTTAGCCATAATGAATGCAATTTTCAAGTTTTCTGCTCTCATTATCGCCACATCAGGAAGCGAATATTCGCGTGCAGAACCAAACCACTTCAGCGAAACGTTTCTCATTTAAACCCTTTTGCGTAAAGTCTTCCTCTTGAATGCAGTTGTTTTTGCTTTTTGCAGTAACACTAAATAAGGAAGTATGCAAATACTGCAAGTGGTTCAGTTTTTTGAAATATTTTATCTTTGTACAGTGGAAAGAGAAAATAAAGCTCGGGGATAAAAGATTATTCCTAAAGACCTTCTTGTTTTGAACGAGATTAAAGGACTTGACAAGTAATCGATAAAGTGTCAAATAATATTAGATTTGCTAAGGAAAAGTTATAGATTTCTTATCGGTATGTAATCGAAAGTTAAAAATTTGTTACGATACGTTATGAGAAAGCTATTCATTATCAAAGAGCTATCGAACGTTACAGATTTGTTATCGAAGAAATATCGTTTTGTTGCCAAAAATAAATGGATATATTATCGAAAAATCATCAATGTGTTATCAAAATATTAGTTTAATAAATATGTTATCGTAAAGTCATATATTTGTTATCAGTTGGTTAGAAGGTTATCGATTTGTTATTGGAAATTTGTCGATTTCTAATCGCAGTGTAACCAATTTGTTATCGGCGTTTTATCTATTTTGGTTTTTTAAGAAACATATACCGACAAAACTGCAATATGCGATCGATGACACAGCACTCTGGACAGACTTTGCAACTACGTCCACACAGACTTTTTACCATCTCTGCCCCTCCGTCCACTCTGCGCCTATACCTGAACCGACTACGCTGACTCTATATCGTTCCCACACCCATATCCCCGCCTACTCTGCGCTAAGGATGTTGCACATAAATCGATCGAAACTGCAACGATACTGCGTTGAAACAGCTTCGATATCGCGCCGATATTGAGGCGATGTACCGCTAATGCCTCCAATGAGTTTGAATGGAAGTAAAGTGGCTTCACAGCTAATTCCACTAAAAAATTGGAAAGCATCTCTGAGTGCAACAATAGTAAAGTGCTTAGTAGGTCCACTAGTCAGACTGCAGACAAAATCAAGTGCAAAGTACTTGAAAACTTCATTGGCTGCGACCACCAATTTATCTTTTTCTGAGTAGGCCCACAAGGAGGCCTAGGAAGGACATACTCACAACGATATAACGCTTTCGCGAGCAGCATAACCCAATCATCCTTTTTTTTACAAAAATTGTAATCAATCTAGCCAATATGACAGCGAGTAACACCAGGTGCATAGAGTAGCGACCAGCAATGATAGTCCGGCAATGTAGCGCGTGCCAGTGTCTTAACCAATGCGCTGCAAGTGTCTCTAGTGATGCGGGGCAATAAAGGTTTACTATTGACGGTGCTTCTTCGGAGTTGTCCTTCGATGGAAGGTACTAACTTCGGCGCTATATACTTATCTCGAGGGGGAAGCCGCTTGCAATGAAGCTAGAGATACTGCCGTGTGACGTTGGTTCTCTCAGGCGTTTAAAATCTGAATAGTAACAAGTGCGCCTAAAAGCATCAACATGCTATTTTTATCGACATGAGAAATACTTGATTCAGCATTGCATAAGTTTAGGCATATATAGAGCTTTTTGGCGAGGAGTTAGACAGATGACTATTTCGACCCATATACTTACTTATGTATCTTTATGTTATGAAATAACTATTCTCAAGTAACATACCTTCTTTGGGTTTGTTTTCCCACTTTGCCGCCTTCGGAAAAACTCAGTTGAGTTTACACGATACAGCCTACAGTAGCTCTTAAGTGTGAAATGTTAGTGGCACAATATTTTTACATGAACTGTGCACTTCCGCATGCTGAAGGCGCAACAAGAACATGCAGATTTTTTTTGTAAATCACACTATATCTTTGCTAGAGTATCAACAGATAAAGCGCGAAAAACACGCACACAAAAACGCATCACATACTTTTAGGCGCACAAGAAAACTGAAACAAATTCACATTTGTTTTTGCGGCTTAAAAGCGATTGTTTTTACAGGCGTAGTCTATATATTTATGTTGTGAATAGTGCAAATAATATTACTTAACTAACTGTTTTTGTAATTGTTATTGTTTTTACTTATAAACTACAGTCTTGCCATACCAAAGTTTAAAATTTCGAAGCAAATGCTAAATTTGTGCAATAAAGGTAACAAAAAAACCATCAACACTTTAATTTAACTGTCGGGAATGCGAGAATGAAGAGGCATAATAAATAAAAAAAATGGTGAGTGTGATGTGAAAAAAATAAGATTCAAAATCAAGCAAAACAACTTTACACCAGCAACAGCAAAAACAACCATTAACGCCTCGCTATCCTTTGGCGCCGCGTTTGCTTAAACAAAGGCGAAATACTGATGTAATTTGTTGTTGATGAAAATAAATTTTGCCGCCATCAAGCGAGACGGACAGTAGGAAAAGCGAACTAAGGCAATAATAAACGACTCAACAGCAGCTGCAACAGAAACAAAAATTAAAGCAGCAACAAACAAATATGTAATGGGTTTAAAGCAAAGAACAAACTGGCAAATCTCGAAGATCATACCGTCCAGCCTTGCAACATTTGTTATTGTGCATACAATCGACAACATCACCGACAAAGTCACCCACAGCCCGACATTGCACCCATAAACATTCAAGTCCACAAAGTCACCTCACTCACTCCGTTTGCATGATTTTATTCCTTAATCCTGTGGCATGTTCATTATTTTTATCTATCACAATGAATGAATGAATGAATGGTTAAACGAATGAGAATGTGAAGGCGACTTGCATAATGTATTGCAATGCGTATCGTGGCATCGAAACAAAAAATTTAAGAAAAATAAATTCACTGCAATGCAAACAAAACTGACATCTAATGGGCATGCATATAATTTTTTGTGTAGCATGAATTCAGGCGCATATGTCAGTGTAATAAAAGTTAGTGATAAATGAGCGCCTAAAATTATGCTTCACAACGGAAGTATGTAAATAACGTTATTTGAAAATTGCTTAAGTCTAATTATTCTAAATTCTTAAATTTTTAAGAGCAATTGAATCACCAATGCGAGCATTCTTCAATATACTTAATTTAAGATGACTTTAAGAGCAGGAATTGCAAAACTGTATAGGTCAAAACTTTAAGCAAAAAGTTCATACTGGAGCCGTAATACCACTCACGCAAAAAGTACACTAACACTTTGTCTATTACAAAGACATTGAAAATGGATTCATCCTAATTTTTTTTAGGTGATGGCGTGTCTCCCGCCTGCCATAACAAGGAGCACGATGCATACTGAACGAGAATCTGGTCTTAATTTCTTCGGAGGTAAATTGCGACAAGTATTTTTATTATTCTGCCATGAAAAGCTTCTTAGTAAAAACGAAGCTGCTTTGCAGATGCCATTCGGAGGCGGTATAGAAAGAGCAGGTCCCGTCCCGCCAATTTATAGGAAAAACTATTAGAAGTGCGGCCTAAAATCTCTTCGGAGGTTATCGCGCTCTACATTTACTTATTTATTTATATTGTTATTATACTTTTTTTTTTTTTTAAAGTAATAACTATCCCATCTTTATTTTTTAAACGATGCTGGTAGTCCTACAGATTAATGTGTAAAGTCGCGCCTCTACTGTTGCTGCCTTTTATACTCTGTGGTTTCGTCGTTGCATCTTCTAGGCGCTTCCAGAATTTACTTAGTTACTGCTATAAAATTATAACTACAGATGCACCTGTTTAGCATCTCATATGCGCGTGTATTTGTCAGCGACACTTCCACAATTATAATTGCATACTTTTGGGAGCATCTCAGATAAGATATCTGCATGTGTTTGTGCGTCTCTTCTCCGCTGCGTGTAAGTACATATGTGTAGACATAATGATTGATCTATTGCTGTGCATACAAGTCACTGCTTAGCATCGCCTTAGAGATGATATTATCCCTTAGTGTTTCTAATGTTCGTCACAATATGAAAGACGTGGGAGGAAAAGAGCAAAACGTTTAAGTTTTCCTTTAACTTCATCAAACCTTAATTGTTCTTTGATCAATTCGAGGGGAGGTTTATGAAAAAGACACACATAGTAAAATGAAACTCTTGTCTACACAAATACACTTTGTATAACTATGATATGTTTTCCATTTCTCTTCTTGAACAATTCATTATTTTCAACAATTCCACACAATTTTTAACACTTCAAAGTTTAATATATACAATTTATCACCTTTTGTCACACATTTCAATGAATTCATGTATGTATATTAATGCATATGAAACTTTCTAAGTCACTGGAATAACAAACGAAATTACAAATGATTGAAGTCATAGGATTGATAAATGTAGCTTGAGCGATAAATCGTCACAAGTCTTATGCACTTACATATGGGCATGTGTATGTAAGTATATTTTAAATTGAGGTTGACAAATAAAATATGAAATGCACATTCAATCATTTAGGAAATCAAATCAAAATATGAATCATACAAGTTTTGAGAGAAAATTTAACGCAAGTAAATTTGCATGCCTATTTAAAATAAGAAGTAATAAATAAATATTTTTAACTGAGAATATTTCTTGATTTATTTTCTTTTTTGGCCGTCAGTATAAACAGTTATTTTATATTTTTGAGCTCAAGGCCGGATTAAATAAAACACTTTTAATTTTTTTAATTTGATTTGTTTTATTTTAATTATTTGTCAATATTTCGACTTCACTCTGAAGTCATCATCAGGACTGACTGCAAAAAACAATACGTAATTTTAATAATAAAATAAAAACATTCATTTATGCATCGACACCACTTACATCTTCAAATGCGCTTTCAAGACTAACATTTAACATAACAATTATAAAAAGAAACATCGATTAAAAATCTAAACAAACAGAGTAAACAAATGAAAACCCGTAATTGTAAACAAAACTATAAAACAACAAATTGTTATGCGGCAGTTACCCACCGACGTGTGCCGGACGTACGGACGTTTGTCGTACGAAACGCGTTTGACCGAACCCTCAAGCCCGTACGAATCATTGTGTGCGTTTGTGTACATGTACATAACATATTTGTGTGTGTATTGTTTACAGATAAGCACTGTTGCCATTGCCCATTTTGCATGCATGCTTATGGAAACATCAACTTTTTCCAATTTAATTTTTGATGTTGTAAAAGGCTGGAATTAATATTAAATAAATATAAATAGATTACATATTTATAATCTGCACCTTTACATAATTATTTCGAATTACTTTCACAATTTTTCAAACTTTAATTAGGTGTTTTTGCATAAAACTGCAAACGGTCAAAAATTAGCGCACAAAAGTTTACTAGGCAACTCTGTCTAGTGAGAGAGCGATCAGCTGACACGTTCTTACGGAAAAAATCAAAATTGTTTTGATTTCTACGTTCCGGGCTACGTACGTACGGGCGTTGCACGTCGGTGAGTTTTCGTTTACATTGCACACTCATAAGATAGGTCGTGTCAGCTGACACGTTTTTGGTACGTACGTTCGTGAGTAACTGCCGCATTAGACGGCGAATAGTACATCGATACATACATATATATTTGGCATTACAGTGTTGTTGTGAAACGAAGACGAAAACGTTTTATGTTTGTGCGGGTCTGTAAAAATGCATCGCATGCTTTTGTTGTTTTTTATAAGGTTGCGGTAGACGTGAGAACAATTCGCCATGTCCGTTTTGAAATTCATCCTCTTATTATTAGGGGTGTCCACTATATGAAGCATTTCTAATGTGAAGCGTTTGTTATAATTTTTCTCTACTTCTAAAATGGTTACATTGTCAAAGTCTGGATAATGTCCTGTTTCTTGGCAGTGGAATGTTAAAGCCGTTTTGTTGTCTGTTCCTTAATTTTATATTAGATCTATGTGCGGATATCCTTGTCTTCAATTTTGTTTTTGTAGTCCCCACATATACTTTCTCGCATACGTGGGACCCGTCGCCATTGCAAGGAATCTTGTAAACTACATCCGATTTTTCATGTGTTGAAATTTTATCTTTAAGGTTGCTAAAAACTTTCCGTAGGGTGTTGTCATATGTTAAAGCTAACCGCACGTTCTCTTTATCATACATGTTTGAATATTTTATTCTCTCCGATAATTTCGGGACATACGTTGCAGACTTGTAAATTTTGGCATCTCTAGTCTCTTTATTACCTACATCACTGGGTCGGGAATAATAATCACGAATTATTTTCGATGCTAACTTTATGGGAAAGTTGTTGTTTTCTAGAATCTTTTTGATAGTTTTTATGTTTTTATCGTGATAAATATTGTCGCTGATCGATAGAACTCGTCTGACGAAATTATTGGCCGTGTTCAAAATTGTTCTCTTTTCATGTTGTGAGTGAAAGTTTATAAGCCTCCCCGAGGCTGTTGGTTTTTGATACCAATCTATAGTTAAGAAATTGTTTCTTTTGATTACCAATGTATCTAAAAATGGTATTTCCCCGTCTTTTTCTATCTCAATTGTAAATTTGATGGATCTGTGATATCCATTCAGTATGTTAAGCAATTTGTTAGTATCTTCTGTTTTTACTATAGCGAATATATCATCCACGTACTTTGTAAGTAATCGTGGTTTGTTAACAGATTCAGTATCAAATCTGGTTAATAGTTCTTCCATTACGATATCCGCTATTACCGGTGACGCTGGTGATCCCATTGGCATCCCCGATCGTTGCTCGTATATTTTGCCTCTGTATTTAAAAAAACGATTTTCTTTGATACAAAACTTAACAACACTTAAGAAAAGCTCTTTCGTCATGGATGTGTACTCTTTTATCTGGTTCCACTTCTGTATTAAAATTTGTATTTTAATCTTAAAAAACAAAAAAGACAATTAATTGAAATAATAATTTAGGCCAATAGCTTTTCTTTTTCTTGATATAGAGAGAAGTTATAACCATACGATTTATCAAAGATTTTAAACTAACGATTTTTTGCTTGCAATAACGATTTTGCTATTCACTACCATCTTTGCCGAAGTAACAATTATATTTAATTTGAATGGAAAAATGTGGCAGCCTTAAAGTATTTTTCTACAATTTAGCGGCAATTTCTGATCATAGGTTAACGAATAGCGATTGGTTACTGAATAACGAAATTGTTATAGCTATTCATTTGTCGAGGTTAAGAAAGTTAGAGAGTGCCACTACAGGTTTTTATAATATTGACCGGCTTATTCAAAACTGCATAATAAATCATAATTTTTAAGACGAACAAGCAAAGGTTAATAAGTTTGTGTGTAACCGAACATTAGATATACAATTACCCAGCAGAAATCTTACGCTGTGGACACACTAGGTCAATATGGGACCAAATGTAAGGCTTGTATTTCGTTTTACGATCAGTGACTGAAAATCATTCCCACTTAAACAATAAATATGTCAAACTACAATTTCTAAAAATTCGAATTAGTGATGGATCTAACGAGTACTATTTATTGTTAGTTCACATATGTCATTAACCCCATCCACCATTTCAGAGCTATTGTGAAATGAAATGAGTTTCGATCATGTGACAAGGATAATCAGTTAACGAAGTTGTGGATAATTAAGACCGTTTTTAATGTAATGTTTATACCTTTCATGAGTAAGTATACCAAAATGATCAGGATGAAGAACTGAGTTAATTTAGCTATGTCCGTTTGTCCGCCTGTCCATCTGTCTGTTTGTTCGCAAACAGCTTCCTCAATTTTTGATATATCTTGATAAAATTTGGTAAGCGGGTACATTTAGGTGTCCAATTAGACATTTGTTGGCCGGATTGCACCACTATAGCATATATTCCCATACAACCGATTTTTCAGAACAGAGGATTTTTGCCATATAAAACCTCTTTTCTTCAGATTGAAGATTCAAACTTCACCATATGCTTTCTTTTATTTTGTACATATTGTTGTCTAAAAAATGGGTGAGCTCGGTCGTATATATAGTGCAGGGTATTAGTATTGAATTAATTTTATTAATTTAATTTAATTTAACTTTGTAAATTTATCACTCTGAATTTTTGTAATTTTAAATATGTATCCAAATATTATTTTTTAATGTAGAATTTTTTAACATCAAAAATTTTCATTGTTTGAAATTTGTTAAACAAAAAAAGATTATCGCATTAAAATAAATTATAACTGAAATACGTTTTTTAAAAAATAATTATCTTTGTTACTACATATAGCATATATCCCCCACAACCGATTGTTCAGATAAGAAATTTTTCGTGATTTCTGCCCCATTTTAAGAGCTAGAGGCTTCAAATTTCAACGAATGCTTACGTATATAGCATATATTGTTGTCTAAAAAGTGTATAGAGATCGGTGGTTTATTTAGTATATACCCCGTATCAACTGTCATTTCTGTCCCCTTTTTAATGGATAGAAGCTTCAAATTTCATCAAATACCACAAAAAACGAGAAACTTTGCATCCTCACACAAAGTACCTACCTAATTTATTTTTATCTTTTATTTATCTTAACAAACGCTTACGAATGTACATCTATTCACTATATAGTTCGCATCGTATACAGCCGATTATTTGGATATTACGAATGGGATGACATTATTTTTCAGCCCCATTCATGAAAGGTGTGAAGTGTTCGGCATAGCTGAAGACAGTCCTGTCCTTACTTGTTTTTTTTTTCATTTTTCTATAATCGAAAAGGTTTTTTTATTTTGGAATGGAAGATAGAAATATTTTTTAGACACCTGCCATAGCGATCGATGATCGACATCGATCCATTTCGAAGGTTGCTCTGCCTTCATCATCAATACGCTTTAGGCACATTGCGCAACCCATTTAGGTACACAGCGGTGCTTTGTTTGACTGATAAATTGCTACTACTATTCCGCTTTACCAACTATATTTTACCAGCGTTGCGCCTTCTGTTGCAAATCACTGGTAATGTTAGGTTTTTGTTTACTGTCAATTATTTTTTGACAGTAAACATTTACATTTTCATGTGTTCTTGGTTTATTAACAATTAAACCGTTTTTATTTATGACATACATCATATTTGGGAAGAAAAAAATAACGCCATTCAGCGTCAAAAGAAAGCGAACATTGCAGTGCAAATGTATAAGAGCCATAGAAGTTCGATCACTATTTGACCATGGACCATAGCCCCACAGGCACTCGTAGTGAGGGCTTATATTGGGGTAATTTTATAGACAATGAATTCCTGTGGCTATCGAAAGAGCCCTGCTGGATTTAGAAGTTGACGAGAATTTTGTAAAATTCATTTATAAACTTCTGTGGAGCATAGTTGTTTCAGTGGAGTAGGATGGACCACAATCGCTACTTAAGGTTTTGGTAGTAAACAAGCTTTCGCTGGACCTCGAAGCAAGAGGTTCCTACGCAGATCACCTGGAAATACTTTCCGGGGGTGTGTGTCTGCTTTCCTGCGCTAACTGAATATGAAGAGGCAAGTTCAGTGAATTGGCTGTCAGGACATGTGCTTTCTAACTTCGGCCACTTTAGCATTCTTACCAACTTCGACTTCGGATTCAAAATCATCGTGGTCCTTTTTAAGGAATGAAGTGAGGTACCCAACTGGGGCAATTGGCCAGTTAACTTAATCAGGGATATGTTTGAGTTAGAAGAGAAAGTTGATATTGGGCTAGTCTTTTTAAAGTAGAAGTTGCCACGATTAAGTATGCGGTGAATATGCGAGTTTCCTGTACTACAATGGTTAACGAAATTAACAGCGTATCCGATGGCCAGAAGATAATAATATAAGCTCGACTGTGGTGGTCTGTGTGCGCTTGATCTCACTTACGTTGCACCGAATTATTTAGAGTTTAGGAACTTCTCGATAACGGACGTGAATTAGGAACATTAAGGGAGATCAAGCCTGCTTGGTGTGTCCGTCTCAACCCAGCTTAGGTTTCTCCCACAGATTTCAATAGGAATACTGTCTAGGGTCGGAATGTCCGCATCCACTCCCATAAGATAACTTATTCAGCGAAGTGCTTGTGCTGTTTTCGTTGCTATATTCCTATCGACGTTAGGGTCAAACAGTTCATTATTACACCTTCATCGACGCACACCGTTTGCATCACGGGAAGGACCATAAATCTTTCAAAGAACTTTTCTCAAGAAATCAATTCCACCTTCTCTCAATACCATCCATGATTTCGAGCCATACATCTGAGCAAGTGTGATCAAGGTCTAATAGAATGTGGATTTAGTGCGTAGAGAGGGGCGTAGTAAATTTTCTAGTGGCAATTATTTTATAAAATTTCAATGTCGCACCCCCAGTGAATCCCACTTTCCTTTCTATTTAAAATTACCTTCTTTTCGCAGGACACTTTCCAAGCAATTACTGAACAATTTAAATTCTCATTTTACATAAATTAGGGCAATGAAAACGCAAAAATTGGGTTCTCCACCAAAAAAAAAAAAAAAAAAAAACAAAATAACAAATCAGATGTCAGTAACACAACAAACCCCCCAACAGCTATTGCCAAAGTATGCTCAATCCTTGCATTGTTCTTAGTGAGAACGGAGTTTATTAAGTCACTTCTCACGAAGCAACAATTAAAAGGAGGTAAAGACAATTTTAATAGTAGTAAAGACAAAGTATAAAATTCAGCTTGTTGTTGTTTTTGTAAGATTGTTAGAGCTATTGAGTTGGCATATCTTCAAAATACTTTAGCATCAACTAAACGACTCAACTAATAGCCGACTAAAGTAAGCGAATACCGGCAAAGACGAATTTGAATATGAAGTGGTGTGGTTGGAACTCGGTATTAGGGTGGAGTGAGGACTTCAATGCTTCACACTTACTGACAGTGGCATAAACTGAAAAGGATTTTAATTAAAATTCATCTTCACATTTAATCAAATCATGGTTTGCAGGCTTTTTCACTTCTAATTAAGTGCGAAAATCGTTAAGTGTAAAATCAAATCGGGCTATTAATTGAAGTTGTCGACGAAGTACGTTACCATGCGACGGTAGATTGTAGTAGGAAGAGTTTAACTGACAATGAAAAACATAAATTCGGGCAGAAGAAGAAGAGCAAAAGAGTAAGCTTATATGAAAAGCAATAAACACAACAACAACAGTTAAAGCAACAACAGTAAATGCGGCAACAAGAGCGTAGAGCCACTTAGAATAACTGAAATTCTTTAATAACAAATTTCACTTTTACGTGCATTCATACATATGTACGCCGTCATTAGACCGTTTCATAAAAGCAAAACTATTACTTCTCACCCAAAAATCTTAGTAAGATAATAAATAATTCATCATTACGATGGCTAAACATATACTCATGGTAATGCATGCCTGTCGTAAGAGGAGACTAAAATTCTATCCCATGCCTGAGCTTTGCACTGTGTAAAACCTCTACCAGTAAAAAACTAGGTAACTGGTTTGGATGAAATCAATTTTGTTTTTTCGATGACGGCAAACATTTTAGGGATTACGATTTGAGCGCATGGATCTAGAACATATGCTCTTGACGCGGATTATTACCTTCTCTTGTAAATTCACCTTTTGCGGCTAATACCTGTAGCGGGTTGTCAGTACGGCAAGAAATGTTCTGCTGCTCTGATGCGGTGGTTTCCAAATCGAAATCAATACTCGAGAATACTTTAATTCTTAACAACAAATAACTTTATTAATACAAATTAAGGTACTCAAAAATATTGGCAAGTATTAGCAAAAGCAATTATTCGATAGCGAGCGGTATATATAAGAAAAGTGAACTGTATGCCAGAATGTGAGAAAGAATTGTGTACAAAAGGAATAGAGATAACGCAAACGTCAATACATACAGGATGGCATGATTGTGCATTAACCCTTGTAATAATAAATAAATATGTCTTATGGTTGAAAATTCAAACTCAACAGCACTCTTGGGGGAGAAAATGCAGCCCAGTTCTTTAATCGGCGAGCTTAAACATGAAAAAATCTGACCCATAAGAACTCAGCCACTGAACTGAACCTGATGAGCACAGCCAGCCGTATCCCCGATGAGTCGGAAAATTCCTATGCCGATAAATGCCCGGTGCACCCCGTTTTGTAATGTGTCTCCACATGACAGCAGTCATCTTTTCAATTTCAATGTGGAACCAACATCTCCTCTTTGTCTTTGGTACAAGTCTATTGCAACTGCAAGCTTCCTCGGATTTTCCCTTGCAGATATTGATTACTATGAGTGATTATGGTGAGTAACCGGACCTAAGGTATGGGGTGAAGCACTGCTAAAAGAAGAAGAAGAAGAAGGGAAGCTCAATTGGAATCAACGGTCCTGATTTTGTGCTGGGAAATAGACTTCACCGCCAAATTCAAGCAATTTGTATCAAGATGAGGCTTTTCAATCTACCATTTATTTGAGTCTACGCACCAGTAAAATTTTATAAAAAAGAAGAAAAATCGTGTGATGGCTGCCTCCACCAGCCTGACACCAAAATCATGCTTCCAAATCAAATTTAACGCTTTGGTAGTTAAGAAAAGGAGACTGCATATAAAGATAGATCAATCTAATTGGCTGTCTCCTCATAGAACCACACGAAGCCAATCCGCAATTGACGGCAGGCATAATTTTAATGTACTGGATGTGCATACTCTACAAGATCCCAATATAAGCTCGGACAACTACCATATGGCAGCAGAGTTATAAACACGCACTGTACACGAAAATTATGTGTTCGAGAAACTGCATACAGACAACTGATGACAGTTTCATCTGGCTCTCACACCTGCCCACAGAGAGCAATATTCAATTTGGGTGAATGCACATACATACATATATCTCTTACTATGTGATAACGGTGATCTGGTAACCGACATACAGAGCATGCATTAGTTGTGAAGGAAAGCTTACCCTCACTACAGAATAGCGAAGGCGATTTTCAGTGAAACCAATTTAATTTGTCATTAAATACACAGAATATACGTTCCGTCATCTGAATATAAGGATGCTAGAATGGCAGTATCCACCTTTAAGAATAAGAAGGCACCATGTGCGGAAGAGCTCCACTTCGGGGCCAATAATTGAATAACATCATGCATTAACCCTTATGCAAAATATAAGCGGACGAATGCATGGCTCTAGATAGGAACTTGATAAGTGTGCTCGGCCCAATCCACGAGAAAAAGCGTTCGCTTACATCGAACCAGCTATAGTGGAATCAGTCTGATGGATTTGGTATAGAAGGATTTTGATCTTATCACTCAAGACGAAGTAACAACCACGACATTGTTCAGAATTTTCAGTATGTTCGTGTATCTGAGAACCCCTCTAACTGCTTAGAAATTGAATTAAGGACCACTCTTGCCGAGAAGTGCTACTCTAAACTGAGTGTCAACCTGGTAGATCAAGCCCTCTCTTGGTGAGCATAGAACCCATTCTGAAGTCCCGTAACATATCTATCCTTATATGAATTTACGAGGCCGCTCTGGGGCTTAGACTGACTCTTGGCGTTACTTACTAAGCACCGCTCAAAATCGCCTAGCCGCCTAAGCGCCAATAATTGATGATAATGAAGACAAAATATCACATCATACAGACCTCAAAACTGACTCCAAACTATCTTCTTTCCCTGTTTTCTGAAATTTAAAATCGAAGGCTTACCTCAGGAGAAATTGAGGAAAGGCATTTGTATATGAGAAGCCCTCGTGTTCTCCTACATCACCTTTTTTAGGAGACTTTTGCATCGAGCCTTAACGCTTAAAATGCAAGGCACAGCAAGATTATAAATGTTACAAATTTCTGAAACGGTCTTATTTACACACAAATTCTTTTATCTCTAGCTTGTTTTTGTTGTAGCGTCAGCTTGCCGACTGATTAGATAAAAAGTATGCGAATATTGGGGGATAGGACGCGTTGAGTGGCGCGAATACTGAGTGATGACGGTGTTGATTTGATTCGTGGTTTGTTATCGAAACTTTCATTGTTGTTATTGGTGGCGTTATGTGGGTTTTATATCAGCGTTGGGAAGGCAAGGGTTGATTGTTAGGTTAGTTGATTGTTTCGGATGAGTTTCAAGTTTCGTGTTCACAACTTAACTGAATAGCCTATTTTGTATGGTTATAGGTTTTTATGGCACTCAAATGTGCGACAAGCGTATTGTTTCGATTGGTGTAATAGTTGGGTTTTGCGGATTACCTCAATGCCAATATACTTCAATATTGTTCTAGAGGTTAATTTTGAGGTTGAGATAGTGTATCGATTTGAATTGTGTTTATTTAGGTTTTTTATTACTAACTGAAACGCAACCAAAAAATTGTGTCGTTTCCAACGATATCATGCAAAGTAAGAAGTAACAAAGAAAAGGAGCAAAAGTTCCGCCTAAAACTGTTCAGGGTTATATGCCACAAACTTAGCTTGCGCCGCTTTAATGATGCAATAAATGCCTAGAATGATGGGGCTGTGACTTTGTAACTGTATAACGCAGTGGTTCAAGCGATTGGTAGTAAAGTGTGCCCCAATGGCCTCAAGTGTGCTGCTGCCTTTTCATGTAAGGAATAGCACATCTCAATCACCCGGTGCGTCCGGTTCCCTAGTGCTCACAACATCGCCAAGGCTATTGGGGATGAACTATCAATACTAGTCAGCAATAACGATGAAATAAACTAGACTGAGAGTATTTTGGAAAAGGAACATGTCCAGACTTCAAAATGGGGAAAGAAGAGGGCAAACTATAGTGTAAAAGGGAAGTCAAAAAATCTGCTCACTACCACCGAAATTACAATAAGTGTATGATGGATGGTTGAAAATCGCAGCAAGATTCAGAGCAACCAAAGGTGCAAGGCTGAAGCCCAAAAGGGGCACCAAAAAATTAAGTCAAGTATGCGAATGCGGCAACTAAGTCAGGAACAAGGGGACCCTCAAGGTCAAGAAGAGATTTCTAAATCGTTCCTGGATATGAAAATAATCGTAGTCATGAGAGTAGTCACGACTCAGACGAGAAGATTACGACCGAAGTTTTTACTGCAGAAAGCAAGGTGATAAAGCCGATATCCAAAGTCGGCAGCATGTACGTATTCTTCAACAGGCCTAGCTGCCAAAAGGGTGCAAATACGAGGTAACAAAGATTCGCTGGCGATCCGCAGAGGAGACTTCCCCTACCAGGTTACCACTTCATACAAAGAAATCAGTATGTAAGTCTATATTGAAGCTGTTTTGGAAGCAGAGAAAAGAGCTAACGACAAACGGATGCTGGTGGCACGTGGTATCGATAATCGCCTTGAAAACTTTCGAGGGCAGCTTCTTAATATTCGCGGTCGATTAAACTCCGCTGCATTATTAAGTTAAATGGGATCATTAGGTTCATAATGATGTCCCTTAAAGTTTTTGTCGCTCGTAACAGGTCTAATGCCTCCATAAATAACGGAAAAGATTTCTATAGCAAATCTATAACATTTCGAAAATATGGCCATTTATATTGATACATTTTTGATAGAAATCGATAGTTTTTCGAAAATAAACCGATAAATGTTTGATAACAAAACTGATCGATAAAAATTGATAACTCATTGCTAACGTTTTTTATCGGTAACAAATTTTTAACACTTCGATAGGAAAGCGACTCGACCAAATATATTGACATGGCGCAACTTAGGTAAACCGAAACCTGGCTTGTCTCTGACCGCATTAACCAATGACTGTAAACGTTTATAAACAAGTGTCTGAGAATAGTCTGCCGTATCTTCTGGCCAAGAACAATCAGCAACGCCGAACTACTGCCACTCACGAACAACCCTCCAATCTACACTGAAATTAAAAAACGTAAGTGGGGTTGGTTCGGTCACACTCTCCGCAGAGAAGATGACAACGTTGCCAAAATGGCCTTTCAATGGAACCCACAAGGAAGCCGGCGCAGGGGACGTCCTCGACAAACTTGGATGCGTACGATTTTCAATGAGAGATCTTCCACCGCCACCTGGAATGAAATAAGACTGATAGAAATCGCTGGAGAGCATTTGTCTCCGCCCTATGCCCCGACTAGGAGCAATAAGTTGTGCTTCTGGATGGCTATGGTATTAGTTTTAACTTTTTCGATTGTCAACTAGATGTTCAATTCTATCTAGGAATATAACTAACTAACTTAGGTAAAGTGAGTTAGTCCTGACACTGAATAGCACAATGATAAATATTTTCATAGGCTAAATATCTGGGCATAGTCCCCGACTCTAAGCTAAGGAAAGGAGTATTGAGGAGAAATCAAAGAAAGTTCTAGCAGCGTATTGTACAATCAAAAGAGCCTGCAGAAGGTTTGCAGCAAGATAATTCCCGCATGCTACTTTAACTCAAAGAAAAAACAGCTATCAACCTCAAGTGCTGCCTGGAAGGGTGACGGGGTGCAAAAGAAGGATGGCTCACTTTACATCAAAGGTTCCAGAAAAGACTACGGTGTGGAATTGAGTGTCTTTTGTAACATCTTAAGGTGTTGCTGTCAGTCCACAGACCTAATTTTGCCAGTATCTTCCAGGCTGAAATTTTTAGCATAGAAGGGACATGCACGCTTCACTCGGGGGAATCAGTTGAGCAGGGGCGCGAGGTGTGCACTTACTAACATATCCAAGCAGCGCTTAAATTCCTTGTCACTTCGTCGAAGGTCGTGAGCAGCTGCAAGAGGTTGCTTTAAGCCGCAGCTAACTTCGCAACCATAACTCTTATATGGGTACCAGATGAACGTCGAGGACAACAAAAAGTCAGTTGAGATTACAATAGCAGAGTCGCTGCTGGAGGCAACGGAGGCGGTCGAAATGCATCATCCGCTTACATCAATCATATTTAGCAGATTCATGAAGTTAGCCATCTCCAACTGGTAGTTATCGGACGCCTGCAAACTGACTAAGCGAATCTGGCCAAATGACGGTAGCAGGAGAATAGAGGACCTACTTAATAGGTCAATGAAAGAAATCTTTAGGATCCCTGCCACAATCAGGGCACACTGGCTGCTTGTGCACTATCTGTGAGAATGCCCAGCACTAGCACACACTAGGTCTCTAACTATGAGCAGTTATATAAATACTCTGTAAAAAATATTATCAACTTCATTTTCCCCACCGAATGGTTCGAATTGAATACCGACAAGCAGGACTAAAAACGTAGCAATTGGTTACAGGAGAAATGGTTATCAAAATGGCAACCAGTGCGCTACATGGACTCCGATCTCTGGTGTCCGGACAGCACAGCAACAAACCAATCAACAGCGTTCCAATATTGGTTTCCATGGTATAGAGATAGTGTGTTGTTCAAACTATAAATACAATAATTTAAAACAAATATTTTAATTAAACGGTTTTATTGAAAACAATACTTACATGAAGTAATAATAATACTAAAAGCTAGATAATAATTAGGTGGGTCCTAGCTACTAGTCATCACACCCCTAATCAATCTAGGGCGTTTATCAGAATATTAAATAAAAGCGTTGGGCGCGTAAAATTTCTAAAAATGTGAGGCGTAGCATAAACTTTTTAAGGTTCAGTTGGTGTTATGTATGACTATCAATAGAAATTTGACGCGTCCAAAGCTTTTATTTAATTGTCTGATCAACGCCCTGAAGCATGGACCATGACAACAGCAGATGAAGCGGCTTCGGGAGTACTCGAGAGAAAAGTTCTTCGAAAGATTTATGGACCTCTACGCGTTGGCGATGGCGAGTACCGAAGAAGATTTAATGATGAGCTGTACGAGCTATACGCAGACATCAACATAGTCCAGCGAATTAAAACGCAGCGGCTGCGCTGGCTAGGCCAGGTTATGCGAATGAAAGATGATGCTCCGGCCAAGAAAGTTTTTCTATCGAAACCCGCCTATGGAAGCAGAGGTAGAGGGCGGCCCCCACTCCGTTGGAAGGACCAGGTGGAAAACGATTTAAACTCCCTTGGTGTGACCAATTGGCGCCGGTTGGCGGAGCGAAGGAGCGACTGGCGCGCCATGTTGGACGGCCATAACCGTTTAGACGGTTGAGCGCCAATTAAGTAAGTAAGTAAGATCAACGCCCTAGATTGATGAGGAGGGTGATGAATAGTACCAAGGACCCACCTAATTATTTTCTAGCTTTTAGTATTATTATTACTTCATGTACGTATTGTTTTCAAGAAAACCATTTATCTTAAATTTTTATACTCAGTTGAGCAGAGCTCACAGAGTATATTAACTTTGATTGGATAACGGTTGGTTGTTCAGGTATAAAGGAATCGAAATAGATATAGACTTCCATATATCAAAATCATCAGGATCGAAAAAAAATTTGATTGAGCCATGTCCGTCCGTCCGTCCGTTAACACGATAATTTGAGTAAATTTTAAGGTATCCTGATGAAGTTTGGTATGTAGGTTCCTGAGCACCCATCTCAGATCGCTATTTAAAATGAACGATATCGGACCATAACCACGCCCACTTTTTCGATATCGAAAATTTCGAAAAACCGAAAAAGTGTGATAATTCATTACCAAAGACGGATAAAGCGATGAAACCTAGTAGGTGAGTTGAACTTATGACGCGGAATAGAAAATGAGTAAAATTTTGGACAATGGGCGTGGCACCGCCCACTTTTAAAAGAAGGTAATTTAAAAGTTTTGCAAGCTGTAATTTGCCAGTCGTTGAAGATATCATGATGAAATTTGGCAGGAACGTTACTCTTATTAATATATGTATGCTTAATAAAAATTAGCAAAATCGGAGAACGACCACGCCCACTTTTAAAAATTTTTTTTCTAAAGTCAAATTTTAACAAAAAATGTAATATCTTTACAGTATATAAGTAAATTATGTCAACATTCAACTCCAGTAATGATATGGTGCAACCAAATACAAAAATAAAAGAAAGTTTCAAAATGGTCGTGGCTCCGCCCTTTTTCATTTAATTCGTCTAGAATACTTTTAATGCCATAAGTCGAACAAAAATTGACCAATCCTTGTGAAATTTGGTAGGGGTAGATTCTGTGACGATAACTGCTTTCTGTGAAAATGGGCGAAATCGGTTGAAGCCACGCCCAGTTTTTATACACGGTCGACCGCCTGTCCTTCCGCTTGGCCGTTAACACGATAACTTGAGCAAAAATCGATATATCTTTACTAAACTTAGTTCACATACTTGTCTCAACTCACTTTATCTTGGTATAAAAAATGGCCGAAATCGGACTATGATCACGCCCACTTTTTCGATATCGAATATTACGAAAAATTTAAAAAATGCCATAATTCTATACCAAATACGAAAAAAAAGATGAAACATGGTAATTGGATTGGTTTATTGACGCGAAATATAACTTTAGAAAAAAACTTTGTAAAATGGGTGTGACACCTACCATATTAAGTAGAAGAAAATGAAAAAGTTCTACAGGGCGAAATAAAAAACCCTTGAAATCTTGGCAGGAATACTGTTCGTGATATTACATATATAAATAAATTAGCGGTACCCGACAGATGACGTTCTGGGTCACCCTGGTCCACATTTTGGTCGATATCTCGAAAACGCCTTCATATATACAACTAAGAGCCACTCTTTTTAAAACCCTCATTAATACCTTTAATTTGAAACCCATATCGTACAAACATATTCTAGAGTCACCCCTGGTCCACCTTTATGGCTATATCTCGAAAAGGCGACCACCTATAGAACTAAAGCCCAATCCCTTTTAAAAAGACTCACTAACACCTTTCATTTGATACCCATATCTTATAAACAAAGTCTAGAGTCACCCCTGGTCCACCTTTATATTGATATCTCGAAAAGGCGTGCACCTATATAACTAAGGCCCACTCCCTTTTAAAATACTCATTAACACCTTTCCTTTGATACCCATATTGTACAAACGCATTCTAGAGTCACCCCTGGTACACCTTTATGGCGATATCTCGAAAAGGCGACCTCCTATGCAGCTACTACCACTTTCTTTTAGAACCCTCATTAGTACCTTTAATTTGATACCCATATCGTACAAACACATTATAGAGTCACCCCTGGTCCACCTTTATGGTGATATCTCAAAAAGGCGTCCACCTATAGAACTAAGGCCCACTCCCTTTTAAAATACTCATTAACACCTTTGGTTTGATACCCAAAATGTACAAACGCATTCTATAGTCACCCCTGGTCCACCTTTATGGCAATATCTCGAAAAGGCGTCCACCTATAGAACTAAGGCCCACTCCCTTTTAAAATATTCATTAAACGCTTTAGTTTGATACCCATATCGTACAAACAAATTCTAGAGTCAACCCTGATCCACCTTTATATTGATATCTCGAAAAGGCGACCACCTATAGAACTAAAGCCCAATCCCTTTTAAAAAGACTCACTAACACCTTTCATTTGATACCCATATCGTATAAACAAAGTCTAGAGTCACCCCTGGTCCACCTTTATATTGATATCTCGAAAAGGCGTGCACCTATAAAACTAAGGTTCACTCCCTTTTAAAATACTCATTAACACCTTTCGTTTGATACCCATATTGTACAAACGCATTCTAGAGTCACCCCTGGTACACCTTTATGGCGATATCTCGAAAAGGCGTCCACCTATAGAACTAAGAATCACTCCCTTTTAAAATACTCATTAACACCTTTCATTTCATACCCATATCTTACAAACAAATTCTAGGGTTACCCCTGGTCCACCTTTATGGCGACATCTCGAAACGGCGTCCACCTATGGAACTAAGAATCACTCCCTTTTAAAATACTCATTAACACCTTTCATTTGATACCCATATCGTACAAGCAAATTCTAGAGTCAACCCTGATCCACCTTTATATTGATATCTCGAAAAGGCATGCACCTATAGAACTAAGGCCCACTCCCTTTTAAAATACTCATTAACACCTTTCATTTGATACCCATATCGTACAAACAAATTCTAGGGTCACCCCTGGTCCACCTTTATGGCGATATCTCAAAACGGCATCCACCTATGGAACTAAGAATCATTCCCTTTTAAAATACTCATTAACACCTTTCATTTGATACCCATATCGTACAAACAAATTCTAGATTCAACGCTGATCCACCTTTATGGCGATATCTCGAAAAGGCGTCCACATATAGAACTAAGGCCCACTCCCTTTTAAAATACTCATTAACCCCTTTCGTTTGACACCCATATCGCACAAACAAATTCTAGGGTCACCCCTGGTCCACCTTTATGGCGATATCTCGAAACGGCGTCCGCCTATGGACCTAAGAATCACTCCCTTTTAAAATACTCATTAACACCTTTCGTTTGATACCCATATTGTACAAACGCATTCTAGAGTCAGCCCTGGTCCACCTTTATGGCGATATCCCTAAATGGGGTCCACCTATAGAACTATGGCCCACTCCCTCATAAAATAATCTTTAATACCTTTCATTTGATACACATGTAATACAAACACATTCCGATGTTACCTTCGGTTCATTTTCCTATACATGGTTATTTTCCCTTATGTTTTCACCATAGCTCTCAACTGAGTATGTAATGTTCGGTTACACCCGAACTTAACCTTCCTTACTTGTTTTTTATTTTTTTTTTTTTCAAGTTGCTAGTGTTTATTTAAGGGCCTATTAATTGCCATTATATTTAGTTCATTTAGTGACTCATTATTACAAGGACTCCTTCCTGACAATTTGTTACAATCTAAGTCCTCAATACATAATCCTTCCAAAGACTTTACTCGACTCTGCGCCACGTATGCTTTTCCCTACTCCAACTCCAAAATATTTTGATGTCACTTCTACCGGACTGTGTGTAATATTTGTTCCAAATATGAGCCAAATTGGGCATCATAGGTCGCTTTCTATTCATACATGTATTATGTGTTCCAAATATGAGCCAAATCGGACCACAAATACGATTTTTTGAATATCTCGATCCTTGCGCCACCTAGGGGCGATTATTTTCATAGGTCGCTTTCTATTCATGTATGTATTGTAACGAAATTTGGGAAATCATGGTTATTGTACACCTTCTGCAAACGTTCGAATCGCTAAATTGTCGAATGAATCACTCCAATATTTAGTATTGCAAACTGGTCTTTATTAAGCTTACTTTGAGAGTAGTACTTCACAGTTATACTTCACATCCAATAGCGTGATTAAATCAGAACTGATTACTAATTCCAAAGCTTGCGCTGCTTTTATACTCTCAATTTTCTCGTTCATCCATTTCGCCTAAGGTCTAGTCATTTCGTGAAACTGTATTCCAGAACAATTGTATCCCTTGCATGTATACTTATTTGTAGTTTATGTTTCTCTTATAGCCATATGTGTGTGTGTGGGTGAGTAATACTTCTGCTGATGACTACATGTGTGTGCGTGAGTAATCTCTTCGTCGCCTTCTATATATGTGTGTAAATGATGATTGATGTGTACATGTAGCTTGCTTTGATGTTTTTGTTGTTGTGCATTTATTTAATAACAACTTAGTGATTTTAAAATTCACCACAGTATTATGTGTTCCGAATATGAGCGAAATCGGATCACAAATACGATTTTTTTAAATATTGTTGTATTACCGCAATACAAGATATTTGTACTTATGTTTATACCAGAATAGGTCTAGCTTGAAATGCATAAGCAAATGAATTTCACTTTCAGACACACACAAATTACTCATAGCGACACAGTCATAGCGGCATAGCTAAGTTACATTGAACCCAGCGGGGAGCCATATCAATTTACAGTTGCTTAACCCATAAACATAACTGAATGACAGCGTCAGTTTGTCGGTGCGACTGACCAAACATTATTACATAGTTCGGTTATAAGAATATAGCACTGCATAGGTATATAGAAATAGAATGTAGTTATTTTTAGTGTGTAAGTATTATACAAAAATATTGTAATAGTATTGTAACAAAAATTCCCATAAAAGGAAAGCATTTATTAATAAAGATAAATTGAAATAGAATTTCAGCGCTGAACATTAGCTCTTCCAGTAATTCACGTTGCTTATATTTCTCCATAAACCTTTCTCTACCTTTTACCTTTTTACATGGCGATCCTGCCTTCATCATAAATCTTTTTTACAATATCTCGATCCATGCGCCACCTATCGGATTTTTTTTCTTATTATTGCATTGTCATCGAGTTCTGAACTATGTTCCAAGTTTCAAGTTTGTAGCTTTTCGGGAAGTTACTTAAGTTTCAATTACAAAATTCGTGTCAGCCTGTCAAGTCAAGCTAAATAAAACCGTTTAAAAAAACCAACACAAAGAACTTTAGAAAATTTGTCATAGCTGGAGTCGCCACTTGCCATTGATTTGGCAGCCAGCCACTCATTTCTGACATGAAAAGTTTCTCAGCCGAATTCATCTGCCTAAGAAAACAACATTAGGATTCTGCTTAAAATATGTAGGCATGCCCCACGTTTGATGTGAAGCTCGGCCTGAACCTCCTCGGAGGTAAATCGAATGAATCTTATTTACTATTTCAGAAGTCAGTGCAAAATGTTGTTATCATCTTTGCCTTGTAAGTTATAAAAGGTGTGTCGTATATGGGAAGATCTCGAGAAAATATAAAAGTTAATCCTCTATGGGATACAGTTTCTTCCATCATTTTGTTTGACGACGTAGTAGCGCTCTCTTTTTATATAAATGCTTTGCTCTGTGTTTAGCATCAGACTTGCAAGAGCTTCAGTTTTTTCGAAGGGTTTACGGAATCATTTCATATGGTTGATTCTATGCAAACTGGTAAACTGGGCAAAAAAAAGATGGCATCACATATATACGAGTTAGCGTAAATGTCTCACATGTAAGCATGAACTTCAGTCCTTTATAAAGTTTTAGTTATTTAAAGGAATTTCTATTTTCATCTCATGTCTTTGTCAACAAATGGCAGTCCACAATTCATATAATATTAAATACTTGGGATATGAAAATATGAAAAGTTTCACACAAAAAGTAGAGGCAAAACATTGAAATTTCAAGCAAAATACATTACAAAAAGCAAAACAAAAACAATAAATAATTTTTTTTTACAAAAAAGTGGAACAAACTCCGAAATTTGTTTGCAGTCACGTGCAGTTAAAAACCATTTGTAAAAAGTTTTGTTTTGCTCTTTATTGCTTGGTGAGTTTATTTTGGTCGGCTGGTTGGTTGGTTGGTGGTCTGAATGGTCGATTTGTAGACTGTTTGTTATTTGACTTTTGCAGCAATACATTGCATGCTTTGTTAGCAATATAAACGGCTGTTGTTGCCTATTGTATGCTGGCAGTTTTCCTACAGAAGCATTTTACATTTGGGGCATTCCATACTTATACAGTATACTGACGCATTTTACAACATCGATTTTAGTGAAATTGGGAAATTTTTTTGTAACCCTCGCAAATTATTTGAATGATATTTTTCACACTTTTTGTTCCAGTCAATCGGGATACATGTATGAAGTTTTAATAATCTTGGGATTTGTTTAACTACACCATTTCCACTTGTAAATGCGGAAGCGTCATTTCGATATGAGAACAGTCACTTGTAAATGAGAAAGCGCCAATTAAAATAAATGTAAGGCGCGATAACCTCCGAAGAGATCTAAGGCGAGCTTCTCTTCCCATTTGCGTCTTGCTCCTCTTGATTTTGGCCGGTTTGGACCTACAGATGAGTTTTCACTTAGAGCTTTTCATGGCAGAAATACACTCGGAGCGCTTGCCAAACACTGCCGAGGGGCGACCCCGCTTAGAAAAATTTCCTTCTAATTGAAAAACTTTATTTCGAAAATTTTGATGTTGCTTTGCCCGGGGTGCGAACCCAGGGCATACGGTGTGGCAGGCGGAGCACGCTACCATCACACCACGGTGGCCGCTACGTGCGTCAATTGCATTTGAGAAAAGTCAGTTGTAGATGAGCCAATTTCGAATGCGAAAGCGACTCATAAAAGGAGAATAGTCAATTTTAAATGTGAATGCGTCAATTCGATATGACAAAAGTACATTGTTAACAAAAGAGCATAAGATAAAAATTCCAAAGCGTAATTTTTTATTGAAAATTGTCGGTTGTAAATGAGAATGGTCAGTTGCAATAAGTATACTCAATTTTAAATGCGAGAACGTCATATGAAAATCAGAATAATCAATTGTAAATGAAAATATATGAAAAAAGTTAATTGTAAATGAGAAAGCGTCGAATAAAAATCCATGAGCATGCATTTTAACTGAGAAAAATCAGTCATTAATGGGAAAAGCTAATCACAAATGCGAAAGCGTCATCTCGAAATGAGAGCAGTCAGTTAAATGGGAAAGCGTCAATTGTAATTAAAAAATTAAGAGTCAACTGCTAACGGGAAATCATCAAATGAAA
Source organism: Eurosta solidaginis (assembly GCF_040869045.1). NCBI lineage: Eukaryota > Metazoa > Arthropoda > Insecta > Diptera > Tephritidae > Eurosta > Eurosta solidaginis. The sequence goes on from NC_090323.1 coordinate 173,666,343, forward strand.
ATGCGAAAGCGCTATTTGTTACTAAGAATAGCCAGTTGCAAATAAGAAAGCGCCATTTGAAAACGAGAACAATCAGTCGCCTAATTCTCCTGAATAATTTAGCCGCCGTTCCAAAACATATTCGTTTATCTGCGGGATGGTAATGGGGCCCTTCACATATTTTCTGAATTTTCTTCTTCTAGATAATATGGAACTGTCCACACCTCATGATTCTACTTCCACAATCTCTCGCCTTAAATGCCATTGAAAATGTGTGGTCAATGTTGGAATCAGCTACACGGCAAAAGCAGATTAGTAAGATTAGCGATTTAAAAACTACTCTTGTCGAAGAAAGGCATAACGTACCACCCAAAGCCGCTCAAAAACTAATTGCATCTATGGAAAATCATCTTGAAGATGTTATTTGACAAAAAGGTGGTCATACGAGGTACTAAACTAAATAAAAAGTAGTTTTTTCTAAGGCAGGGTGCAGTGCACGAAATAAGCTGTGACCTTAGTTTTTGAGATAATTTTAGTTTTTATTAAATAATTAGCACAAACGTGTAAACACATGAAAATTTAGTATTTGTCCAAAAAGGCAAACTAACTCTGGCTTAAGCCTGGCCCAGTAAATTTTAAAAATTAGTCTAAAAACATATTTCTTCGATTGGCTAGAAAAAAAATTAAAAAAAAAATGTACAAGCATTTTTCTGAAGTCACCAAAAGATGTAGATTTATAAAAAAAATTGGTGATACAAAGCCCATCGGTAGGTTGAGTTCACATCGAATGCCTCATTTATGTATATTCATATATGCTGATAGTCCATTGCAATCTCTCTTATTCATTGTTGCTTCCCATTGTCGCTTTGTACAAAATTCGTTTGCAATTTTTCTTTTTAATTCACCATATTTAATTCTCATAAATAGTTTTCAAAATAAAGTCAACAATATGAAGGCAGTATCACACATTTATTTCATAGTAGGCAGAAGATATTGTCATATGTACATGTGGAATGAGGATCTTCAGCAGACACATCAACAGGTTTTAAACACACCTTATCTGTTTGGTTCATTCGAACTTAGTACAATCTTCCCTAGGGCATTCCAATCATTGCAATGACTTTTCTATATCTCGAACTTGCTTTAAAAATATGTTATTTTCTGTTTTAAGCTAAATAGTTTAGTACTATCCATATACATATGTACACATATATCCATATGGAATCTAGTCTGTAAGATTTTTGTAATCATAGACTTAAATAAATAAATATGAAATAAATATGAAATTATAGTTTTATTACGAAGGTTAACCAAATGAAAATTCTACTGCCAGCTTATATAAAAATATAGCCCTTTGAGCTTTTATCGATATTACAACTGCTTTCGATAACACGACACATTAAGCTATCAAGCGAGCTATGATTTGCAAGGATATAAGCTCAATGGTCATACGCTGGGTGCCATCAATGCTAAAGAGAAGATACTTCCTTGGATTTGGGAGACATGACCCTCTCTTCTCTTGTGAACCCCAGTCATATATAATATTACTGTAATACAATGGATTTGCCACACAATGAGCTCTACGCTAAGAATATCATGGAGTTGCAAGGACATTCATGTACTTACCCTGACGCAGAAGTCCGGTTCACGGATGAATCAAAATTTGACAACGGAAAAACGGAAGCTTTTCTTTTTATGCCGAGTAAAGTAAGTTGATACCAATGGAATGTTATCCCACTATTTTCAGGCAAAATAACATCAGCAGAAGTTTTCGATAGATAATGCCAACGAAAAGGCTTATTCTCGAGGAGTATTGTCAATATGTCAGACAACCAGGCAGTCTTGCATGACTTGTAGTCTTACACAGCTACTAAGCTAGTGGATGAATGCATTGGAGTCCTAAATGATCTGGGAGGCAAAACCAAGGTTTTTTTAGGATGGGTACTAAAGCAGCATTCTATTATCCAGAGTTCTTTTGTGGACTCACAAAGGCACACAATAGGGAAAGTATAAGTAACTGGTAAACAACGCAGTTCAAACAACACTGGATTGAATGCCCTGTGCAAAGACAGGCCAAATTGTTTATACTCCTACAACAACAGTATCAGCCAAACTATATCTAAGCATAGAGGACCTACGAACTCTCACTGGGTACTATACTATGACACTGGAGTCTACGGATATCATCTACATTAAATCTATCCGATTAACAAATTTTTCGTTTTTATTGGCTGGAAGGTGAAACGCCCATTCACATTCTTTGCTTATGCGTCGCTCTGGTAAGACCAAGGCTCTCCCTTCTAGGTGACGTAACTCTTCATCCCCTTATGTTACGTAGTAAAAAGCCTGAAGAACAACTTAAATGCATTAAAATCCTTCACGTGCAGCGATAGGCTGTAACGTCAACCAAGGCGATCTAAATAAATGTCTCAGTGTATTGCAGCCTGCTAATTATAATTGAACTTGCCATCAAAGATTATATCTCGATTCAGTCCTTACGCCCACTTCAGCCTGGTGTTAGTAGCCAATACAGACATCAATTTGATATTTAACACATTACTTGACGTCAGCTCAAGCTCTTGCCCCTTTTATTTAAGACTCTCGAGGTTTCTTTCTATCTCCTCTACTTCTAAACTCTTTTAACTGTTGTCCTAAGAAGTGCTTGTTTATTTGAAAGTTACAGTGCTGACTATCCTCCATCTCTGTCTCAAATGCATCACAAATTGAAATGGCAGCTCACAACCATACTTTCCAATAATACCAATTGCAGACTCAGTCACAACAGCTGTTATCTACTAGATGTCATACTTAACACGCTCGTGGATTACTGCCACATTTGACAGTAGATAACAGCTGCTAGTAATGGAATTTGCATAGCCGCCCACCCTTTTTGTAGCAACATCTATTACTGCTTTGTTGGTGCACAAATCAAAGGCTAATCGCGATCATTCAGCTGATCAAATCGAAAAAATCAGAGATATACAATGATAATTTGGCTAACTCTACTGCACTCCGAAAACTGTACCGCCCTAAATCCTGTCCTTCCTCTGTGTAACTTTCCGGCAAGCTACAAGACACAGAAAACATTCACTGAGTTAAATTAGCTCCAGCTATTATTTGCGAATAATAAATTTTCCTTTATATTTTCATAAATGTTTGAAAAGCTCTAAAATGCACATTTTTGTCGGTTCTATTGTTCAATTGTCATTTGGCTAAAAAGTAAAAAGTTAAGACAGCCGTACATTGTACCTCTATTTTACATTGCGAAAGCCTAATTGGTTTGGTAGTTGTGTGGTTGTAAGGTTGTAAATCAAAATCAAGTTTCGATTTGCAGTCCCGAAATAATTGATTAAACAGTTTTGTCGATGTACTGAGCGATCTTCGGTTTCGCGCCGTAATTACAAAGCATTCCAGAAATTTGTTCCTTACCTTCGGTATATTATTGTCCCTCTCTCTCACGTTCTACCCTCTCCTCTTTTTCCCTCTCTTAGGTTACGTTAGACAAAAAAGGTTCGGCTTAATCATGGAACTAAAATCCTTCCTCCTTTAGATGTATAAAAAGTTTAACCAGCTTGTCCCTATAATGCCGCGCAGAATATTCGCCGAATTCAGCAGAACCAATCAGAGCCTGTTCAGGAAATACATACGTGTTCTGGGGAGAGCAATGTCTCTAAAAAGCAAGTTTATTGTACTTAATATCCCCCCATTCTTAGAGCTCCGACAGAAATCATTCGTTAGAATTTCCATGGGTTCACCGTAAGCCCATCCCTCTGACTATGATGACCCTTTAATCTTCGAAACAATTTGATTACGAACCTAGTTCCTTTTTCATTAATGCAGAGCCAAGTTTGTTGGGTTGGTTCTATTACCCGCATGGCAATGTTTGCCGGTATTTGCATGCAGCAAATGGTGAGAACGAAGAATATCACTGAAGATGGGACACCTAGTGCCAAAATAGGTATTTCTGCAAACCAAATTTAACAAAGAATAGCGCAAAATCTTTCCAATATAAATCAGGAGGAGCAATTGAACTCAATTCGTTTTAAGTGGTGCAAATTAATTTTCAAGTTGTACCCGCAAAAATACTCCCCGAAAGTTTACGGGAATGTTGTATGTTGATGTAGGCCGGCCTTTTATCGGATAGTCCCGAATGTTACGGTACTACCATCGTCTGTTACTACTCTAACTGCATCAGTCACAATTCTGTTTACCACTGAAACCTTCGAGCTTATGTATTTTAGTCACCTCTGGCATGCCTATCGCAGGAATATTCTTAGCCCTTCAACCCGCTGGGTATAATTTTCTAGATTCGTATTATCATCAGAGGTTAATATTTGTGCCTTCATCCATTTACGCTGCCTACTGTTGTTGTTGTTGTTGTTGAAGTGTTATCGTCGTTGATGGTCCTATGCGGGATGTATACCCAAAATGCTCCGTTATCTATTATCATTAAGGTACTAGCCCCGCCTGTGCTTTTGGCTCACAAGAGCTATCGCTATTCTCACCCCTTGGCTTTACTTTTCGCTTTCATTCCAGACGAAACCTCATACTCTTGTTCTATGGAGTTGTAATGTTTCTCTGTTAATTAATTCGGAGCTATCTATGTGAGCCTCGCCTTAATTTTGGCAGCAGGTCGTCGCTCACGATGCATTGTGACGAAGAGGGACATTTTCTTCCGAAAATGAATTTGATCCAGTACTTTTGAGCCACTTAGTATTTTCTTCGATTCTCAAAATAAAAATTTATTCCGTCGTTTAAGTCGAATCGAAAAAAGTTGATTGCTGCTGAGTTGCTTATACGATTTTAACCATTTAAAAAAGGTAGCCAGTTTCCTCCTCGTTTCCTTAACTTGGGCTAATTCGCAAATTAAGGGGTACCACATGGTTCTGCACTTGGTCCTCCCGTCGGAGTGGGATTAATAGTGCAGCCGATACTGAAATATTATAATGTGTTTTTTCAAATTTATTTATAGCAATAGTATAGAAACCGTTTGTTTAAAATATTTCAGTTTTGAGCCTAGAAAATTCTTCAGTAAGTTCTGCCTTCTTTGTAAAGTTAGCTTGGAAATCAAACAGAGAATATCTCTTTCCAATGACGCTCTGTAAATCTCTCATCATAACTGTTCTGCAGCATGGGTCGGAATTATGGACCGTATCGAGAGACTATGGGATGGCCCAGTGTACGAGAGAAAAGTCCTGCTAATGATGTATGGTCCTCTCCGTAATGCCAACTGCTAGGTTATGTTATGGACGTGCACGAAGACGCCCTGGCACAGATAGTATTCCTATAAGCACCGGTATTTGGAAGTAGGCGAAGGGGGAGACCTTTAGCAAGTGAACTTCTTATCCTTTGGTGTCAGTTATGTTGAAACGGCGTTATTTGTTATGCAACACGAAAATTGCTTAGGCGCCAGTCGATGGTGATGTCAACATTTCTTTATCTTTCCTCTTTCACTCGAAGCTACTAAGATAATGGCGCATAGTCGTAGATTATGGTTCTAATTAAGTCGAAACTATTTTATTTTGACTATGAATATGCGCCATTGAAGGTAAATTTAATAAGATATTACAATAGATATGTTTTCTGCCTATTTTGATCAATAAATATTTAATTGTACCTACTGTAACTGTAAGAAGATCAAAACTTCAAAGGCCAAAATAGTCGAACAATTCTATAAAAAATCTTCATTACCTAAAAAATCGATTACAAATTACAAATTAAAATCCAGCTCTACTGCTCAAAATATATGCCCATAATGGGTCTGCGGTGAGCAGTCGTTTTCTCGCTGCTCGCCTAGCTGGTTTGTGCCTCGAGGACCTAAGCCGCACCACCGCTTGCAGACGATAAGCGCGGTTTTTGTCATTCAGGTAGGGGTTTCTCGGTGCCGTCGTTTGTGAGTGAGCATAAAATATATAAAGCATGTCCTCCTTTTTCGGGATTCATATACCTAACTTTGAGGAAACAACTTTAATTAGGCATAGGAAATAAGTACTTACATATTTAACCCACATATTATGCAAATAATTTTGGAATTCAATGACAATGAGACTTGGTTTTAATTAAAAAATATTCTGCTCGATTGTTAAAAAATGAATTAGACCCATTATTAGCTATGCACTTAAAACGATGTTATGCATTATAAGAGTGAATGACGCAAATATGAGTCATCAGCCCCAGTTTGCATAATATATGTATATGAAACAAATAAATATATCTTCTTGAGCGAAAACTAGCAAATTGTATAGGCACTACTTCGCATGGGCATTTCTCTGCGCTCCCTTTCAGCATGCATCAATTGCGACCTAACTATAAAGGCCATCTTGCTCAAAGCAGTTCAACAATCTATTTGTTTGCACTTTCGGGGAATTAAATTCTAATGGAAGGCTCCTCTCCCAACAATCTGTGTACAGAGAGTCTTTGGCCGTGAAAACGAGGGCTGTGAAAGATTACATGTTCTGCGCTTTCCAATTCGGAGGAACAATGTGGACAGAAAGAATCTCCTTCTATCCCACGTTTAAGTAGATATTCCTTGAAGCTGCCGTGCTCGCTCAATATCTGTATGAGTTGTAGTTATTATAATTTAGTTCGCCGTGTTTTTGCTCGTACCATTCCGTTATATTCCGAACTAGCATGAAGGTCCAGCGCCCTTTTCTCCATTCTTCCCACAGTTCTTGCCATCTAACTATTGTTCGTGACCTTGCGCTTTTCTTAGCATCTTCATATGGTCGGCTGATTCTAATGCCCTACAAATCGGCCATTTCAGCTGATAGTAGATCTACTGAAATTTTCCTGGAGAAAACATGGATGGCGTCGTCGGACAAAGTCCGATAAGTACATGCTATTCGTTTAACAGTAATACGGTAGGCTGCTAGCATATCTTTTTGATGAGTCATTTTAAATTCGTGTCACACTAGTCCTGCATATAATATTATCGAGCTGATTACGGGAACTTACGGGTAGCTTCGCCTAGGCCGCCGATGTTGGGCATTATTCGTGTTAGAGCTCCACTAACTCCAAAAACTTTCTCCCCCACCGCCCTGAAGTTCTCCTTAAAAGTTATTTTTAAGTCAATTTTTACTCTTTGATATTTCAATAAAAGCTTTAAATTTATTTGAAAATCTCCTGTGGTTAGGACTTTATTATCCACAGTCCGATTTGAGCTCACTAAAACCACTTCTGTCTTATTGCTAGCCATCCCCAGCCTCATGCTCGTCAGCCATTCCTTTATTCTTCCAAATGCCTTCAACGTAGCCAGTGTTGTTCTTACTTTTCTCTATATTTTGACGTTGGTTGCCGACTAGTGGGAATAATTTACTTTTCTATAAAAAGCATTTTTAGATAATGTTATCGAGAGTATAATCCATTCTACTGATTGGTCTGATTTAAAGAATCACCTGTAATAAAAAAAAAATCGTTGAGTCAGCGAACTCAAAAATAGTAATACATCATTAGAGCAGTAATCACCCGGCGTGTTAAGCTAACTTGGACGACATGAACGTCCGTTGTTATATCAAACGAGATAAAAGAGACGTGAGCTATAGCTTCCAGGAGAATCATTACAAGCCAACAAAGTAAGTAATTTTAAATTTGAGCTGTCTCGAATGTGAGGAAATCCTCTGAGATCCAAGTGAACCGAGACCGAAATACTTTAGACTAATTCTAGCTAAAGCCAGACAGTCACGCATGAAGTGACTCAGGGGCTACACCTCATAATTCTCTATGAAGGTGCAGCAGGACTTACCATATGGACTAACATTGGAAAGTAACGAGTCAAAACTACAAATAGCACTGACAGATAAGCCATCTTGGAACCGATAATGGGGCAAACTGACTGTTGCACATTTAACGCCAGAAAGAACTCGTTACCCTGCAGAAATTAGTGCCGGACAAGTGTTTGCCAAATTCATTCGGGGTTCATCCATACACCAGCAGGCCGCAGGCGACCAGCGTATATCCGAACTCTCTACAGACATCCACATAGGAAGGACAGTTTCTCAGAATGTTGATATGGCGAGGGACCAAGATGATTATCCCAGACCGCCAATAATAAGCATAAAGCTTTAATATCCACTTGCCTATCACGCCCGGGCAAAGCAATATCAAAATTTTAGAAAAAAGTGTTTTCAATTAGAAGAAAATTTTTCTAACGGGGTCGCCCCTCGGCAGTGTTTGGCAAGCACTCCTGGTGTACTTCTGCAATGAAAAGCTCTCAATGAAAACTCATCTGACTTGCAGATGCCGTTCGAATTCGGCATAAAACAATTAGGCTCCTTCCCGGCAATTTGCAAGAAAAATTAAGAGGAGATCGACCTAAATTCGAAGAGAAGCCCCGCCTAAAACCTCCGAAGTGATTATCGCGCCTTATATTTATTTATTTAACACGGCAATGTCCTGCGAAATATCAATTGCGAGTCTCTGCATCAGCATCATTCCAGATGGCATATTACTTAGTTTATCTCACAGTATAACGATAACAGCGTTTACCGGGCCCAACCTAGCGAATATATTTACCAACTCAATGTGAATCGAGCTTAGGGCTTCTTTATGTTTTTCTGGATTAACCGGCTGAGTTGCTGGATGCCTTGCCTCATCGTTGTGCTTACGGAGATGATTCCTTATCCTTCTGCGAGGCGGGGCTAGATCAAGCAGTTGTTTACTGGGATGGCCGACTTTGATTGTGTTAATAACGAATTATTTTGGAAACTAGTTCGTCTATTGAAAGGCGAAGGTCTGTTGTCACTATCATGCAGTTGTCGGCGTAGAATATGTTTGTAGCTCATTCTTGGGATCAAGAGAGCTATAATATTGTAACGAATTCTGGGGATTTCTTGAAATTTATACACCTTCTGCTAATTTTCGAATCCCTGAACTTTCGAATAAATAACTCCAATATTTTATTGCAAAATGGTCTTTATTAGACTACTTTGGGTGTAGTACAATTATACTTCAATATCACGTACTTCAAAGAAGTGTGATTAAATCAAACTAATTCCTGATTCCTCAGCTTGCGCTGCTTTTATACTATCGGGTTTCTCGTTCACCCATTTCTCCTAAGGTCTAGTAATTTCGCGAACGGTTGCATCTCATGCTTGGTTCCCAGCTATATGCATGTATTGCATGTATGTAGTTTATGCTTTTATACTAGCCATATGCGTGTGTATGTGTGAGTAACTACTTCGGCTGATGACCACATGTGTGTGTGTGAGATATCTCTTCGTTGTCTTGTACATAAGTGTCGCTGCTTGCTGTGTTTTGTTGTTACGATTATTTACTAACAGCATAGTGATGTCAACATTCGCCACAATATGTATAAATTTACCAGAATCGGACTTTTCCTAAGTTTCGAGGTTTCGTTCTTAAATTGAACCGATGCATGCCGACTAATCACACAATTTGAGGACAATCTTTTATACAAAGCCGAACGGCTGAACTTTCTATATCTTGGAGTAGTGAGTGGTAGTTAACTGTGTCAAAATCTATTGAAAAGTCAAGTGCCAAGTGCGCCGTCTAATGATGGAGTTTTGGGTGGTTTATTCCGTTATTTATTCGGGTCTCGATGGCGTTTAGAGCGGTGGTAGTGATATACATTTTACGGAAGCTATTTTTATGGCTAGCTAACCTAATATTTGCCTTTTAATAAGGGAAGCAGAACGGTTTCCAACGGTTCTCTTCTGGCTAAAGGAATGATATCGGTAAATACGACTTACCATCGTTAGCTTAGTGTCCAGGCTTTGGTAGTTATTCTTATCATTATTCATTATTCTGGAATGACAAAGGCTAAAACGTCAAAACATACGTTGGGTAGCTGATGTCCTTATGCCCAAGGTGTTTTATCATCCGCATAACTATTCCGTCTGACTTTTAAATGACTTCTTTAATCTGCAGAAGTAACGGTGAAATGCTATGTGCTCGTATTTATGTTTATATACCCCTAGATTTGTACGACATCTAGCCTTGTTAACTGAAGTATGCATTGCAAATTGCCGGCAGAAAATCTTTGAGCCTTTCATCGAGCTCGACAAATAAAATTCTTGTCAATGAACTATTCAAACACCAACTCTTATGAATAACCACGCAAGATTCCGGTCAATGAATGTTTGCTGACAGGGTTAGTGAATTCATTAACAAAGTCGTATTCCAGGAGACCAGTTAAAAAGGTTGTGTCTGACAAAATAAATTTTTTGACAGAAGTAATATAAATTTTGATTTGATTTAACTTCTTGGCACTGTTAACTGATAAGATATTTATATATCAAGGCTAAAAAAGTATATAAAATTATCGAGTGGTTCGCTTATAGAGACGACGTTATTTGCTTTGATAATGTTAGATATGAGACGCAAGTGGCTACCGGATCTATAAGCTGAGTGCGGCTGTTCTAAACGATTAAGATCTTACTATAAAAAGTACACAGTAGCTATAAGAAAGTCTGAGTTGCTCGTTTGCTTTCATAGCAGATAGTTACATTAAAAATGTTTTCAAAAGAATTAACGATATTAGTAGCAATATGCTGCTGCAGTGTTGTACTCGCTGAATATACCAGTTATGAGGGGTGAGTACAATGAGAAGTTCTAGTGTAAAGTAATAGTTTTTAAGAACCAATTGCTTCCTCTTTCCGCGCAGCCACAAAGTGTATGACATCAAAGCGGAAAATCCCTCACAACAACAATTACTACAACAATTAGCTAACAATAAGGCATACGATTTCTTCACATTACCACGAGTGCTGGGTTTATCCACACGTGTGCTGGTAGCACCCGCTGTACAAGCAGAATTCGAAGCTACACTCAACTCTTCTCAAGTCACCTACGAAATCATCAATGAAAACTTTGGCGAGACGGTGAATACAGAACGCGCTGAGAATAATTTTTATCGTAGCTTACGCGCGAAAGCGCAACGCAGCATTTCCTTTAGCGCTTATCAACGCTTCGCACAAATTGATGCCTACCTTGACGAGTTAGCGACCGCTTATCCTATGCGAGTGACACTTCAAACGATTGGTAAAACATATGAAGAACGTAATATGCGTACGATTACTATAAGTAATGGTGATGGTAAGCCAAATAAGAAAGTGATCCTACTCGATGCTGGTATTCATGCACGTGAATGGATTGCGCCAGCTGGTGCACTTTACGTTATACAGCAGTTGGTTGAGAATTTTGCTGCGAATGCACATTTGTTAGAGAACTACGATTGGGTTATTTTACCAGTTGTAAATCCTGATGGTTATGAATATTCACACACTCGTACACGTATGTGGCGTAAGACACGTAAACCAGTGACCACACACTGTGCTGGTACAGATGGTAATCGTAACTTTGATTTTCATTGGGGTGAGATAGGCGCATCTAGTTCATCTTGCGCAGACGTTTTCATGGGTGTAACTGCTTTCTCTGAACCAGAGACTAAAGCATTACGGGACTTGATGTTGTCACTATCGGGACGTGCAAAATTTTATCTAACACTACACTCATATGGCAATTATTTGCTCTATCCATGGGGTTATACAGAGTAAGTGTGTGTGTAAAGTGCATTAATCGATTTTAAATATTTTTAGTTCCTAATTTAACTGTTTTTTTATTGCAATTTCAGTCAACTTCCTTCAAACTGACAAGATATTGATGCTGTCGCTCAAGCTGGCGCTGCAGCCATCCGTGCCGCAACTGGCACACGCTACACTGTCGGCAGCTCAACAAATGTGCTGTACGCCGCTGCTGGTGGCAGTGATGATTATGCGCTTTCAGAAGCTAAGATTCCGATTTCAATTACAATGGAACTACCTGCTGGTGGTAATGGTTTCAATCCAGCTCCCAGGTTGATAAAGCAATTAGTTTCTGAAACTTGGATCGGTATCAAAGCTATGGCAGAAAAAGTTTGGCAACATATTAAATGTTGATAATGTAATTTTGTTAATATTTTTGTTTAATCTAATAACTGACGGCTGATAGATACGAGAAACCTATTTTCAGAGATTTTTTGTTTGTATACTCTTATCTGCTTCGTGGAAAGTTTCATCGATTGCGAAAGGAAACTGTGGTTCACACCTTTAGTGTCCTTGACAATCCAATGCCGATTGGGTACAACCAACAGACGGAACCACAATATGAACATATTTCCTCTCTCTAAGCGATAAAGGAAGGTCAACAAGTTTCAATCGTCTGGCGACTTCTGGAATCAAGTTTATTTGGCGTCGAAGAAGGACGGGACGAAAGTGCTGCTGTCATCAATTTATTATTTTGTTATAAGTTTAAAAGCGGAAGCCAGTTATGACATCAGTTTCGTAATTACTTAGAATATGACTGATATCGACCCTGGGTAAATCCTCGGGAGACAGTAACCACAGACAGTTACCACATAATATTTTATTTTTCCCAACTCGTCAGATTCCATGCCGCTGCAGCAGGCTTCCAGTATGTTGAGACGTACCGAAAAATACTCGTAATCGACAGCGATCGATCGAAGCTTCAATTGCCGCGGGTAAATGCTGCTTTGCGAGAAGTAACATTTTGCCACCATTTGCCTAGCTAAATAGAGGCCCATCTATATTAGGTCAGAATACAGGTTGCCAACGAAGCTTCAAATTTTCTCGCTACGTCGCGTTGGGTTATGTTTTGTCGGGTTATTGCTAAGTCCCAGAAACGAAATTAAATCTAATCTTATAATAATTCGAAGCAATTTCAAGCGAGGTAAGGCTCCTGGACCATCTTCCATTGCACCATGGTCGAGATCAGCGGCATTGTTTTCCACATAGCCGTCGAATTGAATGTCAAACTCTCTCACCATAGTAGGAGAGCACCCACAAAACATAACGTGAGGTGTCTAAAAATTTACCCTGGACAAGATTTGTAGATTATCTGCGCACAGTGGTACCACTAGGCTACTGGTTTCGAAGTCCACCAGAAGTTCTTTTACCACAACAATCTAAAGTAGAAGAAGAAGAACACCTCTTTAACCGACCTGTGCATAGATGAGTACCCGGGTACCTTTGCATTTCCAAAAGCCATTTTTAAATAATCTACAAATAGAAACGAGTTAAAATTTTGTGGCATCGTATGGGAATAAGTTTTCTACAAAAACGAGAGACATTTTTTTCAAATATAATTTCATAAACAATTTTTGTTGTTATATCGGCCTACTGATTTATAATATCGCGAGTTAATATCGAGCTCAAGGCCTAACAATAATTATTTTATCATTATTATTGTTACAATATATTTTTTCTTAATTAATACCGCTGTGATGGCTGAATGGTTATAGCAGCGGCGCCTAAACGTTGCCGATGAAGGAATTTAGCAGTTCCCGAAATGGATCTATACAACGAGCTTTGGCAGTTGTCTAAAATTTTTTCTTTCTTCTATTCTAATTTAAAATTTTTTCAATTAAGCAAAAATATATTATAACAATAATAATGATAAAATAATTATTGTTAGGCCTTGAGCTCGATATTAACTCGCGATATTATAATTTCATAAAGATGATTTTTTTTTAAATTAATTTTTTATTACTAGTTCTCATGGCTGGGATACCCAGGTACCATTAGTAGTTCTCACGTATGAACTGACTTGTGGTACTCGTGTACCCAGCCATGCGAGCTAAGAAGAAAAATTATTGATGAACAGGACGGTTAAGGTACTTCTTTTCATACACACATCTACACACTTTACCCAAAGCAAATGCTTAGTGTTTTAGGGAACCCTCTTTTTATCTTGTCATTGAATGAAGAGCCACCGAGGAGTCCAGTTCCGGATGTAGCGTTTAGTTAGGCGCTTAAATGTTCTTTGGAGAAAAGATGAGCGACCGATAGGTCTAAAGCAGGGCTCCGCATTCCGTAGCACAACTGTGCTCTCAATTCCCATGCAAAAGACAATCACTTAAAATTTTTGGAGACCCATAGTCTAAAGTCTTTAGAAAATATGTATATAAGAACGTTTACCAGCCTTTGAAACAAAGGAGACTTTGTTCATGTAAATGGTGAACATCTAGCTAAAGGACATCACCAAAGAACTTAAAATGCACAAACGAGAATAGTGTATTGAATAAAAGTCCAGTATCTTCCAGGCTTAGTCACGATATAATTGGCATTCTTTGCTATGAGACGGAGAAAATCTGATGAGATTATTCTATAAACATCAATATAGTCCAGCTAATGAAAATCGAGTTGTTGTTGTAGCTATTAATATACTCCTCGAAGTGTTTAAGGACTATTATGGATGATAATAGTACTAGCCGGACAATCTAGGCTATCCCGCGCAACATTGGCCAACCCGCCCCGCACCCTAGTTTCAGGAACAGCATGGGGTCGCCAGTGCTTTACATGCTAAATATGTATATGATATATTCATGTAACAGGATTCCGCGAGGGAAGGTAAGGTTGATATATGGGTTAATGAAGCTGTGAAGCTATTAAGCTTTATATGTATAACCCCTTATCGGACTCCCTCCATATATGCACAGGAAAATGAATCCCACACTTATTTGGGAGGACCAGGTGAAAAACGAATATCGATGAGTTCGCTGGTTGAATGACTACCTCCGAAGTGGTGCTGATCCGATGCAGCGCGGGCAGTTCGTAGCCGCAATTATTCAAACAACGCAACGCTTAAGCCTAAGCATTATGTATTAAAATTAATTTTAAAATCACCAGCGACTGTTACAGCTAACAATGCGTTCAAAAGACTTGCAAAGGGAGCAATTGAATTCTGTGGGAATGTCAAAATGTTCAATAGAAAGCACTGTTTACTGGTCGTTCTAGTACGACCAAAGCGGATGTCATATGTATCCGTAAAGCACATTGCAAATGAAAGCGAATTTGAACGAAGGGGTTTAGTTCATTGGGACTCAAATTAAAATAACTTGTCTTTCATTTTAGTAAACAAGCGTAAGTTCATATTCAAAACGTTTCCTCATCCGGCTATCTTTCTATCTTTTTTTGCACTCGCACCCCCGCTACCGAGCCTTGATTATAAAGCTTGACACAGGCCTCTTTGCCGAAATTTTCTCTTGCACAGTGACGGAGTGAAGCTCCCCTGGCTATTTCGTAAAGGAACAAATATTTGACGATTTTAATGGACGATATTAATGGAACGCACTGTATATTAGGTTTTCTACAATTAGCAGAAACCTTCTTTTTATCGCTACCTTAAGAATGTAAGAATTTTGAAGATAACAAGGAAAATATTACAGGGTAGTAGTTATAACTTTGTTTCTTCCGAACTTAGACTCTTCTGCATCTTTGAACTTTATATGTGCGAAATAATATCTATGCGTCAACTTTCCATGTTCTAGCAATTTGTTTGGGAAAGTATTCTTCAATCATTTGCGGAAATACGGCGAATGGTTGGTGCACATTCGTCAGTGTTAAAGTTACTCAAAGACCACCATCAGTGCTGTTATCAGTAACCTTGTACAGTTATTCGTAATTATTGGTAGCAAATGATTGTAAATTAGTATGACAGCATAAAGAGTTCTCAGTACGCACACTTCAGTTTTATACATAGTTGGGCATAAAGCATAAAATTTTTTAGTGCGCACTGCATTCTGTTCTAAATAAATTTAGTTATATTGGGAATACTCTTTACTATTTCTTGGGCAATTAATAGCTTCTCTCCCGTTATGCTGCAGAATACCCAGTACTGTTTCATTCAAAAAATCAAATGAAACCTTCATTGCACACCATCATTACCCTCCAGCACTAGTTCCTGTCTCATCAAGAGGCAGTACTAGTTCTAATTCTCTTCCGTCGTAGTGCATTCAACTATCTTTTTCAACATTGTGATAACCTGAACTTTTGAATGCGTTCTTAACGCGTACAGTTTTGTTGTTATTGTTGTAACGATGATGACACTCCCCGAAGGGGGCGAAGTAATATGAACGGGTTTTTCACCATCAAATTTTAATCCATCCTTGAACCAGACCTCTGACGCAGGTTCAGTATATGGATTCCATGTTTTCCAAAGTGTTCTGTCTATAACGTAAACTTCAAAATTCTATCAGACTTTAAGCGTAAAGGCATGGCATCACGTGGGTGCAATACGGGGTTTCCTATGAATTTTCTTATTACTTGCATTTGCCCTGTCATGTTTCCGCTCTTTGGCTTTAAAATATTTTGAAGTCTTAGTGCAGTAAGTGTTGCCTCTTTCTCTATTATAATGGGAAGGGAGGTATTCCCACGAAGACACTTAGTGCTTCAGCAAAGGATGTTCTCATAGTACCCGTTATGACAATACAAAGTGGTTGATGCATTCTGTTGAATTTTGTTATTGCTGCTAATTGCGTGGTCTTCGTCCACCAAACCAAGGAAGCATAGGTGACTATTGGAGATATTTATTTATTTATTTATTAGTCTACAATTTAAAAATTTATACAGACTAAAATGTTCAATTTACTTAAAATATGTAGTATATGCGATATAAATATCGTATTTATTCTACACATTTATAAGAAGGATAGATTGTTGTGCATCAATTCTTATACGTATGCCCAAGCAGGCAGCCGTCGTGAGGATCTCTGAAGGACGAGAGGGAGCCAACGTGAAGCGCTCATAAAGGAGCCAACGCGAAATGCTCATGAGGGAGCTGTTTGCCCAGTAGGAGGCTCTCGTGAGACGTAATGTATATTGTAGATGACGCAGTGACCAGTACGTTTTTGTAAAGTATTTATTAGGCGTATGATCTTATCACACTTTTATGTGTTTTGATTTGCCTGTGCTTTGCAATAGATAAGCATTTTCTAATTTAGGTTAAATAGTATACTTTTCTTTATTAAGAAAGGCGAGTCTGAAATATTTAAATTGATGTAGTGCTTGTTGAAATCCAGACACAAACAACGAAAAGCTTCGTGCATTTCAAAATTAGATCTGCATGTACTAAGGAATAGTGGTTGAAAATGTCTTGATGGCCTCATAAGGACATTAATCTTTATCTCACTAAGTAAAAATGGGCTACTCACAATCTCTCCCAATAATTTCACCATGAACAACCCAACATTTCCCTGTGGCTCTCAAGGGAAGGGAGGTAAATAAGCTTCAACCGGCTATTATAGGATGGAAGATTCCTTGTTGAATCCCACGATAAGTGACTTAACGCAAAAAACAAGAACTGTTTTCGAACCGATTCCAGCATGTCACGATAAATCTGATATAGTGGGTTCCAAACAATTTACGCGTATTCTAGCATCGGTCGAACTAAGGCAGTAAAGAGTGCTCTTGTGACGTAAGGGTCCATAAGGATCCATAAATTTAAGGAAAGCTAACACACCTCTAGATCGAGTCACAGAAGTTTCAATATGATATTTGAAGTCCAGTTTGGGGTCCACTGTGATACCGAGATCGATAAAACTAGTAACTTGCTCAAGCTGGTAGTCACCTATCGAATAATTATGTACCTTATATGATTTTCTAGTAAAGCTGATGAATTTGCATTTGGTTGAGGACCATTTCATTGGCCTTGCACCATTGAACTATGCTATCCAAATCGTTCTGAAGAAGTAGTCTGTCTCCAGGCCTTTGAATGGATCTAAAGAACTTTACATCATCCCCCATGTTTTTCCATAGGAACGAGTGTGGCAAAGAAGGCTTTTGTGCCTATGTATCCGATTAGCTTCAGCTCGCAGGTAGTCATTTAACCTGCAGGTCGAAACTGTTTCTTTTCGTGATGTTTTCACATTTTCCCTGCAGGATTATTATCCGCATCAACATCAAGGTGAAAAGTTTACATAAAAAACGCTCAAGAAAAATTGCGTTTGTCTTTGTGCATCTTATTTTTCCTTGATCAACGACCCTGTAAGAACATAGTTGGTTCAGTAACAGGGATAACAGCATAGACACTTTTTATGGGTTTTTTAATGGAATTTTCAATTCTCTTTTTCTGATGCATTCTGATTTTTGTGTTTAACAGGGAGTGAGCCCGAACCCGCTTCATAGAGAACAGAGGGATACAACTAATGGCAAAATTTCTTGGCCATTACAATTCAAAAGAGAGAAAATCAATGTTTTCTCGAGCATTTTCTTTAGATATGGATAATATGCTTAAATATTACTACTGAGAATGGTTTATAAAATAAAAAAAAAAAAATACTAAATTAGATATGCTAATATGGTTACCAAAAAAACCTATTTTCCATCGTTTTTGAACAAAAATTTTTCTGTTTAGAATAGTGGCCAAGGATTGCCACCTAATCCTATTATATATGGTTTTTGAATTTTAGTCAAATTTGGTATATAGAACTTTCGTCCTAGGTTCTACCGCTAAGGATGTTTTGCAAGATTGCCTCAGTTTTGAAAAATATTTCAAAAAAGATTTACGGTCTAGCGATGCCGCATAACCTTATTAGGCATAAATATTCCTTTACATATCCGCTCGTATCTCAATAATGGCTTAACCCCCTTATAAAATTTCAATAAAAGTAATATTCTAAACTCAAAGTTGTTTCACTTTGTGCAGATAAACATTTAATGCAAAGTGCCCAACTATGGCTCTTAACATTTTTAATTGCTGTATAAAAAGCAACAGTAGCTCTTCAAAAACTTCCATCGAACGTTTTATTTTGTGAACGACTACGGTGAAAATAACACACAAATTAAAATGTTCTCAAAAATAGTTACACTGGCGGCGATAACATTATTCTGCCACAGTACAGTACACGCCGACTACACCAGCTATGCAGGGTAAGTATAATAGAAGTGCAAGAATAACAGACAACATTTAAGAAAAACTTTTACCTTACTCACGCAGCTACAAAGTGTACGACATCAAAGCGGAAAACCCTTCACAACAACAATTACTACAACAGCTAGCCAATAATGAGGCATACGACTTCTTTACATTGCCACGTATATTGGGTTTACCAACACGTGTGCTGGTAGCACCAGCAGATCAAACAGAGTTCGAAGCAACACTCAGCTCTTCTCAAATCGCCTACAAATGCATCAATGAAAACTTCGGTGCAACTTTGGAGCGAGAGAGAGCTCAAAATAATTTGCAACGTAGTTTACGTACGAAATCACAGCGTAGCATTACATTCAGCGCTTACCAACGTATGGCCGAAATTGATGCGTATCTCGATGAGTTGGCTGCCACCTATCCAAGTAGAGTGAACCTCAAAACGATTGGTAAATCATATGAAGGACAAAGGTTACGAACCATTACCGTGAGCAACGGTGATGGCAGGGCGAATAAGAAAGTGATACTACTCGATGCTGGTATTCATGCACGTGAATGGATAGCGCCAGCCGAGGCACTCTATGTCATACATCAGTTGGTTGAGAATTTTGCTGCGAATGCACATTTGTTAGAGAACTACGATTGGGTTATTTTACCTGTTGTAAATCCTGATGGTTACGAATATACGCACACCAATACACGTATGTGGCGTAAGACACGTAAACCAGTGACCTCAATCTGCTCGGGTACAGATGGTAATCGTAACTTTGATTTCCATTGGGGTGAAATTGGCGCATCGAGCTTTTCATGTTCGGACACTTTTAAAGGACAATCCGCTTTCTCTGAACCCGAGACGCAGACACTGCGCGATTTGATGTTCTCACTTTCCGGACGTGCGAAATTCTATCTCACCCTACACTCATATGGCAACTATTTGCTCTATCCATGGGGTTATACAAGGTAGGTGTAAAATTTCGAAAAAAAAAATTGTATTTAAAATATTCCCATGAAATTAATCAAAATTCATAATTTTCAGTGAACTGCCTTCCACATGGCATGATATTGATGATGTGGCCCAAGCTGGCGCTGTAGCCATTAAAAAGGCTACTGGCACAGACTACACCGTGGGCAGCTCAACAAATGTACTGTATGCCGCTGCTGGTGGCAGTGATGATTATGCCCTTGCTAAAGCCAATATCCCTATTTCAATTACAATGGAATTACCCGCTGGCGGTAATGGTTTCAATCCTGCTCCCGAAAAGATTCAAGAACTTGTTTCTGAAACTTGGATTGGTATAAAGGCAATGGCGGAGAAAGTTGTGACGACATATTAAGTAAATGCGTTATATTTTGATATCTTCATGTGTGTGTGTGTGCAAATAATTGGAATCGAAAACTGATAAACATAAACTAACTATCTTAAATCTTGATAAATATATCGCTGTGATTGATTTATGCCGTTCTGGTTTATGGTTTATCTATATCTTAGGTTTTATTTGCTATTCTGACGTTTGGTATGTCATGTGACAGCTTTATCACAGAGCTGGTCAGCTAATTTAACACCCTGTCTCACACGTTAATAACGTCAATGAAAAATTACAACAACATCGTTGTCGTTGCTTCTAAAAAAGAACTTACCGCAAAAACACTCGACAAAAGTTTAGCAGATTGCTATAGATATGAGTCAGGCTTTGTGTAATCTAAAATCGGTACTCTTCGATAGAAAGCGACTTTTTTGACCTCTCGAATCTCCAGGTGTGTGAATTTTTGTCCCCCCTAACTACGACCGTGCGTTCCCGCGTGTCCGTTGCGGTAACTTAGTCGAAAGTTTAAAAGTGCTTTTGCTACTAGCGAAATCGCCGTATGCAAGGATATAGTATAGCAATGAAAACATTCCGCCTACCGAACCAGATGATGAACGAGCACAATATGAGACATTATATTACCAGCCAAAAGCTCAGAGACGATGGGCACGTCACCCAGGAAGACCCCTTCCACAAATAGGAGCTTGAAGCCACCCTGCACATTATGAAGCTTTGAAAATCACCAGGGCCTAACAGAATACTGTCGTAGACAATTAGATACGCTACAAATATTTACCCAGAACCCAAATCAAAGGAGACCTAACTCTCCATCGTTTTTCCACCTCCTATGTATACTGGACACCACAAGAAAACTGATAGGGAGCCTCATGGAGAAACGCCTCACGAGAGCAAAAGAGGATTTGGGAAGACTGTCTCAGCGACAGAATGGCTCCTGGAAATATCTCATTTCAATAGACGCCATTGTAGAAGTTATAAGCGCGGTCAAGAAAGCCGAGACTTCAACCCACCGAGCAAGACTGGAAGTTTTGCTGTTCACGCTCTTCACGAACGCTTTTAACAAAGTCCGGTGAAATTAAGTGCTTAAAGTATTAGAACGCTTTATCAGGGTACTGCAATACCTGCTTGGAATTCTGAAGCATAACCTCAGAGACCGATATCTAACGTACGAAACCGCCCGCGGTCAAATAAAGATGAATATCACAGGCGAAGCAGCGCAGGGTTTGGTACTAGGACTCAATAACTGGAACATTTCTTAGGACAGTCTTCTTCGACCGTCTTGCTTTCGTGGATGACGTGACAGCTAACATAACAGTGCAAAGCGTGAGCTGGCACAGTTTGAACTAAAGCATTTCATGCACAGTATAAATAGATGAATTGCTGAGCATGATCTTCATCTGGCAGCAGCAAACACGGAGATCGTACTATCATTAACATGACGATTAGGGACCAGCAAGAAGACAGTAAGCTTACCTTTCCCGAGCACATACAAGAAGCCTACGAAAGGGCTACGCACACAATAGCGAGTCTGAGTAGATTAAATGGCAAACACTGATGCTCCAAATCTACATACAATGAAGCTGCTTGCATCATCCTCGGATTCTATATTATCATACGGTGCAGAAATCTGTGCGGACGCAATGAAACTCGTTCAATTATTGCTGGCCATACTCAACAGTGAATTTTACTATTTTCAATAGAACAACGTTCTGAAGTGCTCAGGTGTAGACTGTTGGTCAAGAAAAATTCAGCAGTTTTATCACGGGGTTCCTTTCAGCTCATCTGAATATCAAGGCTAGTGTTTTGCACTGAGATAGGAAAACACAATGTCAGAAAGAAATTTCTTTTGTCGTAGGGAAAACAATCAAAAGACGTGGTGGTGATTCATGTTAAAGAACTCATCGATCCTACGATCTGCAAAACAGGTGATAAAGACCATGCATCGGCGTTACGGAGCATGCAAGTTTTTTGGTATGTGTGTGTCTATTAAAATTTCTAGAATAATGGCTAATCGGAGTCCTACTTCAAAGCATTTATACGACACTGAACTCAAAAATCGTTGCCAGCATGAAGGAGTATTGTCAGCACATTTCTGCAAATAAAAGTAATATAAGATTACGCCGTAAATGAACAGACATACAATCTAGCCAAGGAGGGTACTATAGCGGCATTCTATGATCCAGAGTTCTTTTGTGGGCTCACAAAAGCCTACACTAAGGAAAACATAAGTAACAGGGAAACAAAGCAGCTCAGACTATATTGGATGTAATACCCAGGGCAAAGACAGGCCAAATTGTTTATACTCCCAGCAACGAGAGTATCGGCCAATTTCATTAATCTAAGCAGAGAAGACCTACGAATACTCACTGGGTACTATACGGGACACTTTAGTTTACAATATCACCTAAGTAAATTAAATCTAATGGATACGCAAATGTGTCGCTTTTGTGAGCTGGAGGATAAAACACCGGTTGACATTCTCTACGAATGCGTCGCTATGGCAAGGTAGGGACTCCCCCATTTAGGTGGACGCTCTATAGTTTGGCCAGGCTGATTACTTCGACGAGGAGCCTCTGTTCATCCTCCGGCATGATTGTAGATTGTGACTCTGCTAGATTTGCATTATACAGAGCCTCCATATCTGCCATCATCCACGTCATACAGAGGACTATTCGGCCATGGCATGTCTGTGGCGACAACTGATGCTGTTTAGCTCCATTTAATTGGCAAAGTATGACGGATGCGACAACTGATACCTTGCTTATCTGACGTTTACCATTTAAATCAGTGGTCACCAAAATTGAAACTGTGGTTGTGTTAGGTTAGGTTGAACTGGCCGGTCCATGAGAACCTCACTTAGACTGCATAAGTCCGTAGTGTTAGCAGAAGTTTGTTTTAACGACCAAACTGAAAAACCCTATCAAAACCCAGGACTTATGTTATAAAATAACTTCGTCCTCTTGGCAAATACTAGAAGCTTCAAAGGATTTAAGTGACTAGCTGCTTCTAGATCTGACAGCTGTATCACTCCTAATAGGTGGAGTCTTAGCCTGGCAAGCACAGGGCAAGAGCACAGAACGTGCTCGATCATTTCCTCCTCCAGGCCTCACTTCCTACATCTGCCATCACTGACCAAGCCTAATTTAAAGGCATATGACCCCAGAAGGCAGTGTCTAGTCAGGATACCCGTCATGAGTCTACAGTCTTCTCTTTTTAATGATAGAAGCAACTTTGTTATTATAAGATTCTAAGACCTGCACATAATCTTCGACACTTTACAGCCCGCGCTTGAACCCACGCCTTTCCTGCTTGGTCGATCCTGTGCACCCCTCGCCTTGGCTTAATTTTGCCCAGTCTAATTGGGACGTCTACGGAGCAAGCTTCAAGGGATGCACCCTTTTTAGCTAGTTCATCCACTTTTTCATTCCCATCTATTCCCATATGCTCTGGGACCCAATATAGATGTATGGTTCTCCCTCTCCTGATTCTCTCCGGGTTCTGCTTACACTCTAACACGCATTTAGATCATGTGCTATGCGAGATTATTGCCTTAATTGCTGCTTGACTGTCAATATAAAAGTTAACACGATTGCAGCTTGGGCTATTTCTTCCAGGGTGATGAGCACAGTATACCGCAGACCCTACTCCTTCCACTTCTATGGAACCATTGCGACCTCATCTGCCATTTGAGCACCCTTGCGCCAACCGTCCACCTCTATTGTGGCCTTAAGATCGTCCTCGTAGCGCAGATAGGAAATCAGGTAGTCTGTTCATCTTGTGATTGATGACGCTATACTACTATTGCTACCAGGTCTGGAGGTGGAATGTGCAGAATGGCATACAGTGCAGCTGTCGGGGTTGTTTTCAGGGCTCCCGTAATTCTAAGCATTGATAATCTGCATACCCCCTCTAAGTTTTTGATTAAGGTTGCTTTTTGTGTGGCTTTCCAACAAACAAGAACTCCATAGTATAGGATAGGGCTTACAATCGCTGTAAAAACCCAATGAGAAAGAGTGGGCGATAAGCCCCACGTACGCCCCAGCATTCTCTTAGATGCATAAGGTGCCGTTGAAGCCTTTTTCACCTACTTCTCCACGTTGAGCTTCCATGACAGCTTACTGTCTAGGATGATTCTAGATACTTTGTGCAAGGTTTCTCCTGTAGGGCCACTCCTCCTAACTTAGTCCTGATCCAGTTTGGGACCTTGTACCTCTTTATAAACAAGACCATATCCGTCTTATCCGCGTTCACTTTCAACCCGACATTTGATGCCCAGATATGAATATCCCGAAGCGCCCGATTCATTCACTTTCCACTTATGACAATTGCAACGTCATCCGCGTAAGCCGTAAATTTTACGGGTCCCTCATCAAATCGCCTGAGTAGTTGATTGATGACCGGCGTCCACAGCAGAGGTGATAGCAACCCTCCCTGGTTCGTTCCCCTGTCCACTGATTTCGTGGCCTCGTACAATCCCCATTGTGATGTAATTTTCCTGCAATTTAACATGCAGCCGATCCATCTCGTTAAGGCTGGATGTACTTTAATGTAATTAAGACCATCCATAAGCGCCCATTTAGAAACATTATTGAAAGCCCCGGCAAAACTGCGTAAAAGTTTAATTGTAAAACTACAAAGAAATATCCTTATTTCCATTCAAACCAGCACTTAATTACATCTCTCTTTGGACAATTTTAGTTAAAAATTGTGATACTTTATTACCGGGAACGATTGCTAAAACACGACCAAAACAGTCGGGGAGGTATTAATAGACGCGTTTTTGCCTCGCTTCCAATAATCGAATACTTTTTCTCCTTTGGATTATTGATACCAGGACCAAACGCGTCTTTTCATATCTCTTTCCACATTTTTGGACAGGTTATTGCAGTCGACCTCAGTTTCAAACTGCTTTTCGCGGATAACTTTTGAACGGGTAAAAAAACTTAGCACCAGTGTTTGTATTCTTATTGCTGGAATAACTACGCGTCCTCAGATACCCCAATTGAAGACATTTGTATAATTTTCTGTAGGACCCATATAGGTGCACCTAAAATTTCCTACTAAATTCGTTCAAAAAAATTTACCATCACAGCAATCCATATCTGACATTAGCTCCTTTTTTGTTTCTCTGCGTCGCTTTCGAGGACAGCATCCCCGGTAATTTTGACACTTCGTTCAGTGTCAAACTCATATTCCACGCAGGTTCCACTGAGTTCCACGCTAGTTTGACACTGACCGAAGTGTCAAACGGCAGTGTGTTAGAAAGAGAAAGGAATTGTTTCCTTCTCGCGCATACCCTACTTGTAAACTTGTATTATGGTTTAAAAATAAATAAATGTAAGGCGGGATAACCTCCGAAGAGATCTAAGGCCGAGCTTCTCTTCCAATTTGCGTCGTGCTCCTTTTGATTTTCCCTACAAATTGGCCGGATGGGACCTACATGTTTTATGCCGACTCCGAACGGCATATGCAAGGCAGATGAGTTTTCACTGAGAGCTTTTCATGGCAGAACTACACCCGGAGCGCTTGCTAAATACTGCCGAGGGGCGACCCCGCTTAGAAAAATGTTTCTTCTAATTGAAAAACCTTATTTCTAAAATTTTTATGTTGCTTTGCCCGGGGTGTGAACCCAGGGCATACGGTGTGGTAGGCGGAGCACGCTACCATCACACCACGGTGGCCGCCATGGTTTAGTAGTTGATAAAAAAGAAAATGGACGTATGTACGCATGTTTGCTAACACTCAAAAAACAGTACGCAAATATGCAATACAAATACTATTTTACTGCTTGTGTCTAACAAAAAAATTTAAACAAAATATATTGCTCATATTTAACTATTAAAACATTATGCGCATAGGCGTTTGTTTGCAAAACATATGTTTGGAAACGCGCAAATAAACAATAACTTCCTCTAATGTTGCTACTCTGGTTGTTCAGCACAGATGACATGATATGAAACTTCTCGCTCTCTGAGAGCGCGTGAAAATGTGCATTTTTTATAATATTGGCCATAGATACCATCATGCTCAAAATCAAATTTGGGCATTTCAGAATAACTTTGGGGTATTTTACATGGTAAAGGTTTAATTTATAATTTTCACTGAAAACTTACTCAAGATTGTCAAATGGGATATCAAAAAACTCGAATTTTTGTCAGGACTACAAATCCGAAGAAAAAATAACTATTTTTCACCCGTGGAAAATTTATCAGTGACAACACCTTTCATCGAAGGGCACACGAAACGGATTTTGATAGCAGCTTTCGATTGGAGAAAAAGTCAGCTTTTTAGTCTTCGCATGGATGTAAATGGATGCATAAAGGCCAGGTTTTTGTGGAGCGTTGCAACATTCCACTTTTGACAGCTGAGATAAATTGTAGGTATACGTATAAGTTAACGCAACATGTATAATTAACAGCCTTTTGCGGACGACAACGCAGATAATTCACCAAGTGATCTAATTTCGTAATTTCTTATAAATTTTTTGCGTTTTTTATTGTATGTGGATATACATATGTATGTAAATAAACATTTTGGTCGCATCAAAGTGAAAAAGGGGCTAGCAGTTCATTGTTATCTTATGGCGGTGCCAGCGCAACAAAGCAAAGCAACGCAATCGAAATATATTATTTCATATTTTTTCACTTATCTACCACAAAATATTTCTACAAAACTTTGCCTTTTTTATAAATTTTAATAAGTTTTTATCACCTTACTTGCTGATTTTTTGAAAATAATGAAACCGAACGGATTTCTTGGGGTTTTTTTTTTTTCGGTAGTTTAGGCAACTCTATAGCCATCTGATGTTCAAGACCCATTCTTGGAAACGAACGAACTTTTGTTTACAATCGAATGAACTTCAAGACCCATTCCTGGAAACGAATTGAGAGAGAATAAAAATATCGTATCATGTCATCAGTGTTGTTCAGCACTGATGACCTGATACGAAACATTCATTCTCTCTCAATTCGTTTCCAGGAATGGGGCTTGAAATCAGCTGTCTGTTCATTCAATTGTAAACAAAAGTTCATTTGTTCCCAAGAATGGGTCTTGAAATCAGATGGCTATAGAGTTGCCTAAAATACGCAAAAAAAAACTCCAAGAAATCCGTTCGGTTTCATTATTTTCAAATAAATCAGCAAGTAAGCTGATAAAAACTTATTCAAATTTATAAAAAAGGCAAAGTTTTGTAGAAATATTTTATGGTAGATAAGTGAAAAAATATGAAATAATATATTTCGATTGCGTTGCTGTGCTTTGCTGCACTGGCATCGCCATAAGATAACAATGAACGGCTAGCCCCTTTTTTTCACTTTGATGCGGCGAAATGGTTTATGTACATACATATGCATATCCACATACAACAAAAACGCGAAAAATACAAAATTAGATCACTTGGTGAAGTATCTGCGTTGTCGTCCGCAAAAGGCTGTTAATTATACATGTTGCGTTAACCTATACGTATACCTACAATTTATCTCTGCTGTCAAAAATGGAATGTCGCAACGCTCCACAAAAACATGGCCTTTATGCATCCATTTACATCAATGCGAAGACTAAGAAGCTGACTTTTATATCAATCGAAAGTTGATACCGAAACCCGTTTCGTGTGCAGCCTTTCGATGAAAGGTGTTTAACTGATAAATTTTCCACGAGTGAAAAAAGTTATTTTTTTCTTCAGATTTATAATCCTGAAAAAAATTCGAGTTTTTTGATATCCCATTTGACAATCTTGAGTAAATTTTCGGTGAAAATCATAAATTAAACCTTTACCATGTAAAATACCCAAAAGTTATTCTGAAATGCCCAAATTTGGTTTTGAGCATGATGGCATCTATGGCCAATGTTATAAAAAATGCACATTTTCACGCGCTCTCAGAGAGCGAGAAGTTTCATATCAGGTCATCAGTGTTGTTCAGCAAATACTAAACGATAGAGAATAATCATGTGTGTGAATTGAGCGTGAATCATTATTTCACTGAAAACACTGTTGTCAGTTTCTTTTTTGTCCAAAAAGTAAAAGACGAATGGTATCTGTCTAAACCATTACTTCAAAAAAATGTGCATTTGAGAAAAGCTTGTTACAACCGAAAGACTTTAGATAGCTTTATTTTCAAGATCCCGCCCCCTTTTTCCATATCGAAAATTTCGAAAAATTTTAAAAAATTCCATAATTCTATACCAACTACGAAAAAAGGAATGAAAAATTGAGATTGGATTGGTTTTTTGACGCAAAATATAACTTAAGAAAAAACTTTGTAAAATGGGTGTGACACATACCGTATTAAGTAGGAGAAAATGAAAATGTTCTGCAGAGCGAAATCAAAAGCCCTTGGAATCATGGCAGGAATACTGCTCGTGGTATTACATATATAAATAAATTAGGCGTACCCGACAAATGATGTTCTGGGTCATCCTGGTCCACATTTTAAAACCCTCATTAATACCTTTAGTTTGATACCCATATCGTACAAACACATTATAGAGTCACCCCTGGTCCACCTTTATGGCGATATCTCGAAAAAGCGTCCACCTATAGAACTAAGTCCCCCTCCGTTTTAAAATACTCCTTTCATTTGATACGTACAAACACATTCTAGAATAACCCCCGATTCACTTTATGGCGATACCTGGAAACGTGTCCACCTATAGAACTAAGGCCCACTCCCTTTTAAAATACTCTTTAATACCTTTCATTTGATACCCATATCGTACAAACAAATTCAATAGTCACCCCTGGTCCACCTTTATGGCGATATCTCGAATAGGCGTCCACCTAAAGAACTAAAGCCCACTCCCTTTTAAAATACTCTTTAATGCCTTTTCATTTGATACCCTTGTCATACAAACACATTCCAGGGTTACCCTAGGTTAATTTTCCTGCATGGTCAGGTTAATTTTCCTTATTTGTTACAGGATGAAGAAAAATCGTTCCAAAACATGCCACCCTTGGTCTACAATTTGGTCAATATTTCCGTATGTGATATGAAATTAAAAACCACTTATAAACCATCTATCAAACCAACGCAGCTATAATTATACTCAGAAGATGAGATCTCACAGAGTATATTAATTTTGTTCGCATAGCGGTCTTCCGTAACGATATATACTGCTACGAATATTAGCAACACTAAGGGGTACTGTCATCTCTAAGCCGATGCTAAGCGTGGCTTGTATGCACATCCATAAATCAATCATTATGTATCTACATAAACGAATCAATCATTATGTCTACACATACATATGTACGTACAATTTAAGTTTCAGGTTTCTGACTTTATATCGGAAATGAAACTATTTTATTTTTTAGGTCAATTTTTAATTAAGAGCATTACGTATTTATTATCAAATATTCAGCTTTTTAATCTTTATCCACATTTACTTTAAAAGTCACATAAAAATAGCAATAGCACTTGTTAAATATATTAAACAAAAACAATACATTATTTGCACTTGTTTTATTAATTATTATTTAAATGTTGACATCGACTTATTCCGACAATGTTAGACGAAGACTGACTCGACTTGTGAGTCTCTAGCATTCTCTAAGCGATCGATTTATTTTTATTACATTGAGAGTGAGAATGATTAGATATAAAATAAGTAGATTGAAACTCAGTATATTTAGAGTACACTAATGAGCTGTTTAGTAGCATAAGAGGATAATACATAACTCGCCCTCCACATAAATTAAATCGAGTCCCTGCGATTTATCTTAGGGTGTAAAATTATATACATGTATACGAAAATTTTAAATATTAGTTACATGAATAAATGAAAAATGAACAATGCTTGTGCATTAAATGAACGTAGATACTACATTGATACTACATTAAAATTTTTTTTCTTTTTGTTTTTTATAACAAATTAACAATAAATCAGAATTCAGACATCAAAAGATATATATATATATATATATTATTATTTTTTTTTTTTTTTGTTAACGATCGTAAATATTAACCATATCTAAGTTTTATACATATACGAAATTGTTGTTTTTTTTTTTTTTTTTTTTTTCAATACTTGCTGTTTACTTACGTAATATGTTTTAAACATTTTGCATTTGGGTTTATGTACGTATATGCCAGTTGTAATAAAATATATATTATTTGTATTATAATATTTAGGAAAAACTTCAAAAGGTATATTTATGTTAAGTTTAAAAACTATATATACATATGTATACATAAAATTATGTAAAATTATTTATTTTTCAAGTTTGTACGCTGAAGCCACCAGTGATAAATTTTACCATTAGATACATTTTTTTTTCAAATATTGAAAATTCACAATTTTGTACTTTTAATTTGTAATTTATGAGTAAATGTTAAAATCTTTTATAAAATTCGCATAAGCACATTTACGTTATTTTATGCGGCCTCTTGATATTTGCCATGTCAACTTTATTAGGAAAACTTTTTGGCAATTGTACAAACCTTTTTGCAACTTTATTTCTATTAGCAACAGGATTCTTCATGTAAACTTTGCTGTTGTTGAAGTATGGAACCCTTTCTGCTTCTGCATTTAATTTGTTGATTGCTTGTTTCTTTTTTCTGTAAGTATAATTTTTTATTTTTTCAAAATCTATGTCGCTTCTATTGATAAAGTCAATCGGTTTTACGTTGGTTGAACTATGGATGGAGTTGTTATAAAAACCAATAGCCTTGATCATGATTTCTTCTACTTCTAAGGAGTTGTCTGAATTTTTCAAAATGCGTATATGCTCTAACAATGTGGAATGCAACCTTTCAATATCAGAATTTCCTGTGTGACTGTTTGGAGTGGTGAAGTGTGGAATAATATTATTTTCGCGGCAGAATAATCGTATAAGTGAATTATTGAACTCGTTGTCCATTATCAGTTTTTTAGGTGCACCCAACCAAGAAAATCTTTCTTGAAGTTTGATCTTGATTGTGACCATGTTTCTATCAGGCAATTTATGAATGGAAGCCAGTTTCGTGAATCTATCAATGGTGGTTAGAAAACAAGCTCGGAAACAATAAAATACGTCGGCATGAACTATCTCGTTAGGACTACTAGGAGTTTCTGTGTGATTAAAAAATTTTTTTAGAGGTTTTCTTGCGTATTTGTTCTCGTTGCACACATCACATTTGTTAACAAATCTGTTAATAACTTTTTTCATATTTGGGTAAAAGTACCTTAATTTCATTTGTTCGTAATTTTCTAGCACACCCCTATGGTTCCCTTCCGTATGGACCTTTTCCACTACCTCTAAAATTTCCTCCTCTGTTTTCAAATCTAAAGCTTTGTTACAGCATTTAGTAAATTTAATGTTATTGTCGTAAGAAAATAAACTAATCAGCTTTTCTTGTACAACATTGTACGCACTGTCAGGCAACTCTGAATGAATTCCTGTTGTTCCTTTTTTAATATATTTCCTAAAAAGATCTGTAAGATAAATGCTATTTTGTAAGTCGCCTTCGGCTACATAGACTATTCTATATTTGTTATATAATATTTCGCTTTCGATGGGTTTGTTCCTTACTATACGAATTTGAGTGGTGTATCTGTTTACTATGGACTCGGATATAAGAAAGTGTTCATTTAGGTTTTCGCATGCTGAATGCACCGTTTCTAAAGAATTTTCGAATAAGGTTTTTATATCAATGTTTTCTTCCTTATCCATAAAGTAATTATTATCGTTTTGTCGGCTTAAAAAATCAGCGACATTGTTTTACCTACCTTTAATATATTCCACAACAAATTCGTATTCGCTTAGTAAGGTTTTCCATCTTAAAACCCGTGTGGTTGGATCTTTTAGAGAATAGAGCCATTTAAGGGGTTGATGATCCGTTTGAACAACGAATGAACGTCCGAATAAATAAGGTCTGAAATGACGCACCGCCCACACTATGGCTAGAAGCTCTTTTTCTAGCGTATGATATCGTTTTTCCGCACCATTTAATGTACGACTTGCAAAGCAAATTGGCTTTCCATTTTGACTTAAAATCGCGCCTATAGCAACATTACTGGCATCGGTTGTCACAGTAAATGTTTTGGAAAAATCAGGAAATACTAGTAGAGGGGGTGAAGTCAGCTTGAGTTTGTCAAATGCTTCGATATATTGTTTATCTTTCGTATTGATTTTTTGATCCTTTTTCAAATATTTAATTATTGGAGAAGCTATCACTGAGTAATTTTTTATAAATTTTCGGTAATAGCCCGTTAAGCCTAGAAAGGATTGGATTTCTTTAACGGTGCTTGGTAATTTTATTCTTTGTATAGCCTGTATTTTCTCCGGGTTTGGCTTGATACCTTCGGGTGTGATAATATGGCCCAGAAACTCTGTATATCTAGATAAAAATTTGCATTTATCGTATTGTATTCTTAGGTTATTTGTGGATAAGCAGTTAAATATTTTTGTTAGGCTCTCAAAATGTTCGCTAATAGAAGTAGAAAATACCAAAATATCATCCATATATATTATGCAGATTTTGTTGATGTGTTCCGACAAAATTGTATTCATCATGCGCTGGAACGTAGCAGGCGCATTTTTCAAACCAAAGGGCATGCGCGTAAACTCGTAATGCCCATTAGGTCCGGAAAAAGCAGTTTTTTCTATATCAGATTCGTCCATTAAAATTTGGTGGAATCCTTTTGCAAGGTCGATGGTTGAGAAGTATTGCGCCCGCCCAAGTTTATCAAAAAGAGATTCAATATTTGGTATGGGAAATTTGTCATCAATAGTAAGGCTATTCAATTTACGGTAATCGACTACCAAACGCCACTTCTTAACCTTACCTGTTGATTTTTTCGCTACTATCTACAACGGTGAATTATATGGGGATTTGCTAGGTCTAATTATATCGTTTTTTAACATAGAATTAAGCTGAATATTTATTTCCTCTTCCAACGCGTAAGGATATCGATAATTCTTTGTATATATAGGGGCATGAGGTTTTGTGATAATTTGGTGCTTAACTGCTTCTAAAGCTGGTAAATACTGGCCTTCTTGAAAAAAAATACTTTTATACTTTAATAGAAATTTTTTTAACATCCGGCTTTCTTCGTCATTCAAATCTTTACTATGTAATGGATCCACATCAAAGTTGCTTTTATCCAAATATAAGTTGTCTGGATATGTGTCAGTTTGAGAACAGTATGCATAAAATTCATCATTAACGGAAAGGTACCTTGAGCTATTATTGTTAAAAAATGGAATTATTTTATCGCCTATATTTATTACTTTTTGTGAAAAATTTATCATCATTTTTAAAGGAGCAAGGACATTTAATCCTAATATGCACTGGAACGGTTTATTTTTCAGGTTCACAAGCTTTATGGACATTGTTTCTTTCTCTCTTTCGAGTTCCGCTGGAATATTTACTATGACTCCTTCTGATATGACTTCAGAGGCAAAAAGGGTTTTTATCAGAATAGGGGTTTTCAATATTCTACGATCAACTACTACAAATCTATCAGAGGTAAGTCGGTCGGTGAGGAGAAAGCTGAAAATTTTCTAAATTATCGACTTCCATTGGAACAACGGGTTGTTGCCGATTATGCCCTGTGCTGTTGGGAAATCTACCAGAGTAATTTCTGAAATTTTGTTCACCTCTCCAATTGCCACTATTTCTGCCGTAGTTGACATTGTTATTAAAATTTCTGGATTGATTATTTTCAAAATTTCTATTGTATATGTTCGAATTTTTATAATTCGGATTATATTCAAAATTTGTACTTTTGTTGCGGAAAACTCCTGAATTTTGTTTACCAATATTGTTATTTGCTTGGTTACTTTTATTGGCATGGTTTTTATGGTTCAACCCGTTAAAATTAGAGTGAAAATCAGTGTCAACCTTCAGGCTGCCGCGAATTATATTAATATCTTGCAACAAGTTATTTTGTAAGTAATATGTGAAGGCGTTTTCCATATTGTTTATATTATTTTGCAATAACAAAGTTTTTACATGAAATGGCAAAAATTGTAAATAAACTTCAAAAATTAATTTTGTATTATTTTGTGGGGTGTATAAAACATCAATACCCCCTTCTAAAATATATTTCGTTTTCATTTTCTTTAAAATTTTCAATATTTGAGGCCCTAACATTCATAGCTTCGTTTCTTAGATTCAAATATGTGGACTTAACACCGAATTCCTCTTTTAACCTATTTAATATATCATCGAAACTCGGCTCGTTGAGATGTTGTATAACGTGTAATGCTCGTCCTTTCAATTTGTTACATAAGACATTGGATATAATAGGCCTTTGTTCTTCAATTGTCAGCGACAAAATTGTAGATACGTCTCGCAAGTAATGTGTTATGGTGTACTCACTTTGACCATCAAAAAAGGGAATACTCCGTGCCTCCCTCAACCCCTCTGCTAATGTTAGTGCCATTTTGTGTCATTTCTTTGTGTTTTGATTAGTTTACGTTTTCGTTTATATTTTTAATTTTTAATTTTTTGTTGTCATAAACATTTATATTTTGAGATTTTCTGTCACGCAACATGTGTTCAAAATTTCTAACTTGCTACAGTCAACATTTACTTTAACACAACATGTTTGATATGAACGCAGCACAGTTGGGCAACTTTTACCGCGAGATGGCTTTGTTTCGCAGCAATTTTTCGTTGGCAACAATGTATATAAACTTCATGTCTGTTAGTAGTTTTGTTCAGCACCATTTATCTAGCGCAGCATGTGGCTAATTTTCTAACAGCATTTGTGTTGCTTTGAAATAATGTAATGTATCTATACACTTAACAACAATCTCGCTGTATGTTTTGGCAGAGTTGAGAGCGAAAAGAGTGTGCTTTAATTTTTTGAACTGGTTTCTCAGATTTTGTGTTGCTTTTCTTTGACTTGATTTTAAGTACAGCTATAGCAGGTCATAACTTTTTCGTTTTGAAGTCAAGTGCACTTTTAAACGATTTTTTAGTTGTTGTAATTTATGAGCACTTAAGTGATTTGCGGTAAATTTTTTTTTGAAAGTATGTTATGCGTACGTATGTGATACCACTAATTTCGGTATAATATAAAGTTTTTAGTTTTCGTCTTCACAATTTTTCGAGATTTTCGCTTTCATATAAAAACTATATCCACTGAGGTTTAAATATTTTTGAAAATCAAGGTTGCTTAGTTAAATTTTTTGCACATTTAACATATATTTACTTATATCACGCATAGTTTTAGGGCCTAAGAGGCTTTATGCAGTTTCGACACTCTCAACTTGTTTCATAAATTTTTTAACTTTTTAAATGTTTTTTATTTTCACGCATGTAAAGGACTTAACAAGATCTTAATGTTCTTATTTTTTGCCAATTTTTTCCCTCGTCGCCATTTAAGTTTCAGGTTTCTGACTTTATATCGGAAATGAAACTATTTTATTTTTTAGGTCAATTTTTAATTAAGAGCATTACGTATTTATTATCAAATATTCAGCTTTTTAATCTTTATCCACATTTACTTTAAAAGTCACATAAAAATAGCAATAGCACTTGTTAAATATATTAAACAAAAACAATACATTATTTGCACTTGTTTTATTAATTATTATTTAAATGTTGACATCGACTTATTCCGACAATGTTAGACGAAGACTGACTCGACTTGTGAGTCTCTAGCATTCTCTAAGCGATCGATTTATTTTTACTACATTGAGAGTGAGAATGAGTAGATATAAAATAAGTAGATTGAAACTCAGTATATTTAGAGTACACTAATGAGCTGTTTAGTAGCATAAGAGGATAATACATAACTTACACGCAGCGAAGAAGCAACGCACAAACACATGCAGATATCTTATCTGAGATATGCAATATAAGTGTGGAAGTGCGGCTCACAAACACACGAACATTAGCTATAAGAGAAGCTATAAAAGTTGTGCATCTGTAGTTATAGCTGCGAAACTTATATCAGATAACCAACTAGTAGATTCTAGAACAGAGCCACCTAGAAATGTCAACGAGTAAACCAAACAGTATAAAAGGCGACAACAGTAGAGGCGCTAGAATCAGTTTTGATTAAGCAGGCTATCTGTCGAGCAATAGAAGTGCTATTTTGAAAGTAGTCTAACAAAGACCATTTTGCATTACTGAATAGTGGTGTTATTTATTCAACAGTTTAGTGATTCGAACCTTAGTAGAAGATTTGAAATAAGCGGAATTTCAGTAAATTCGTTACAATTGGTGTCAGAAGAGGAATTGTTGAATAAATTCCAGAGGACAACAAGGACATGGCAAAGTTCAATGAATTGAAGATCCAGCAACTGAAGAAGGAGTTGGAGAGCCGTGGATTGAATACAACCGGCATTAAACTCGAACTTCAGGCACGACTACGAGAGGCAATGGAAGCAGAAGGAATTAGCGTGGAAGACTATGTCTTTCATCTTGATGTCGACGAGACAACAACAAAAATTGAAGAGAAAAACGAAACATGGCAGACAGTTACGAGCACAGACTTGAACATGATATTGGGTGCAATATCTACTAAAAACATCGACAGTGCCATCTCAATTGGAATCACAGGAGAACCGTATAACAGCGAAGATTGAAGCACAATAAACGCGTATGTCAGAAATGTCGACACAGATTACATCCAAGGTGGAAACTCAACTGGAAGAACAGAAGACATATATGGCATCCTAACTGGAATCGCAAGAGACACGCATAACATCCAAGATGGAAGAACAAAAGGAGCGCTTATCATTGCAGGTGGCACAAATTTCTTGGCAGTTAGAAGCACAGGAATCAAGGGTAACATCAAAGCTGGAAGCGCAGGATGCAAAAATCGCTCAATTTCAGGCAGAAATCGATGATTTGAAGGGTCGTATGGAGCAGTTACAACTAAATCGCCCAGCTGTTTCAGCGAGTAATCCAAAGGTAAAAACACCATCCATTGATGGTTCTGTTCCTTTCCAGGTCTTTAAGCTACAGTTTGAGAAGACCGCAGCAGTGAACAACTGAAATGCTGAAGATAAAGTTGCAGCTCTATTCGCAGCATTGAAGGGGCCAGCAGCCGAAATCCTACAGACGATTCCCGAAGAAGAGCGGAACAACTATGAAGCATTGATGGCCGCTGTCGAGAGACGTTATGGAAGCGAGCATAGAAAAAAGATATACCAAATTGAGTTGCAAAAGCGTCACCAAAGAGCGAATGAGACTTTGCAGGAGTTTGCGTCGGATGTTGAAAGATTGGTTCATCTCGCAAATGCGGACGCACCCGTGGAATACACCGAGAGTGTTCAAGTACAGAGTTTTATAAATGGTATACGGGACGTGGAAACGAAGCGAGCTACATACGCAAACCCAAAGCTGACATTTGCTGAAACGGTATCACATGCATTGACTCAGGAAACTGCCTCCCTATTGAGTAAACCAGCATATAAGGCTCGTCGTGTGGAAGTAGGAAGACCAGAGTGGGTAGACACAATTTTGAAAGCATTGAAGGGTACGCAGCAGAAGAATATTGATGCAGTCAAATGCTTTAAGTGTGGAAAGCCAGGGCACATTGCGCGTTATTGCAACACCAACCATAACAGTCCCAACAATGTGGGTGGTCGTAAACGCAGAGCTGAAGGAGATGAGCAGATCTCCAGGACCAATCAATCGTTAAACTTACGCGAGTCAGACGCAAGGGGCGACAGCTGGCTCCCTCAATTGAATGCCCTATAATCTCTATCTCACAAATTGGAACAAGGTCAAACAATCTTACTGTCGGAGGGCATGTGGATGGAAAAGAACGTTTACTGACTGTAGATACGGGTGCATCTCATTCCATCATTCGAGGGGATTTAGTCAACAAGAAAATAAGACCATTGCATGGATCAAGATTGTGTACAGCCACTGGAGAAGACACCGCGGTTCTAGGAGAAGTATCATGTGAAGTCGCATTTGGGAACATCACGGTATTACACAATTTTACAGTTGCAGAGATTGGTGATGAAATATTAATTGGAGTGGACTTCTTAATCGATCAAGGCATCAAGATCGATATGCAAAGCAAGACGATGCGATATAAGAACATGGATGTGCCACTTAATTTCGGCTACGAGAGAGGCTACAGCAGTAAACGAGTGCTGGTGGAAGATAGTCGGCAAATACCACCAAAATCTGAAGCAGTCATCTGGGCAAAGGTTGATGGAGATTGTGGGGCAAACAAATTGTGGGTTGTCGAGGCAGCAAACAAACAAGCACCGAACATACTTGTAGGAAATCCCTGGCTGTGACAAAACAAGATGGACGTATTCCGGTAAGAGTACTCAATGAGTTAAAGACACCACTCAAACTGACAAAAGGAGCTATATTGAACAGATGCCAAGAGGCTGAAATAGTTATTAACTGTGAACAGCTCCAGGAACACGTTTCAACTAGCAAGACTGATCTTTCAAATGACATCACGGCATGGACGGAGGGGCTAGATCAAGATTATCAGAGTAAGGCAAAGCAACTGCTCCTAAAGTACGCAAACATATTTGACCAGGATGGTTCCAAACCAGGCCGCACCAATGTTGTGAAACATCAAATTGACACTGGAGACGTGAGGCCGATCCATCATACTCCTCGTAGTGTTCCACTGTCGAAGCGGGAAGTTGTGAGTCAAATCGTACAAGAAATGAGCGACAGCGGCGTCATCGAACCATCAGCTAGTCCATGGAGTTACCGGTGGTACTTGTGAAGAAGAAGGATGGGAAAATGAGGTTTTGTGTGGACTACCGCAAGTTGAACGACGTCACGAAAAAGGATAGCTACCCATTGCCAAGAATTGACGATACTCTGGACTCGCAATCTGGTACGAAGTGGTTTTCCAAACTGGACTTGAAAAGCGGCCACTGGAAAGTTGAGGTGAAGGAGGAAGATAAAGAGAAAACAGCCTTCAGTGTTGTTATGGTCTTTGGCAATTTAGAGTGATGTCTTTTGGACTTTGTAATGCACCATCTACTTTTGAGAGACTCATGGACCAGGTACTGAAAGGACTACATTGGAAAACATGCTTGGTGTACCTGGACGACATCATCGTATTGGGCAAGAATTTTGATGAACATCTTAAGAACTTGGAGAAAGTTTTCCAGAGAATAGCTGGTGTTCGCTGTTTAAAAAGGAAGTAAATGACTAGGGTCACAAGGTAACGACAGAAGGTATAGGTACAGCGAATGAAAAGATAGAGGCAATAAAGGATTGGCCAAGACCACAGAACTTGCATTAATTAAGACGTTTCCTTGGGCTGTGCACATATTACCACCGATTTGTACCAAACTTTTCCAGCGTAGTCCATAGCCTCCATGATCTTACAAGAAAAAAATAAAGCTTTTGAATGGTAGCTAAGCGTGGGACAGTTGAGGGCGAGCAGTTTAATATGAGTTATAAGGGAGTAATTTGATGCGCTTATAGGCGTATGAGTCGTGGCACAGTGGATGACGTACCCGACTCACACGTTTCGGGTTGCGGGTTCAAAACCCACTGCAAGGAAGCATTTTTTAAATTTATTATCTTTTTTTATTTTATAAATTATTATTTTAATGGAGTGTATGTTATTTTACTTAGAGAGAGGTCACTATGTACCTGTTACACCTTGTATTTATTCATTGGGGGCGAGCACTGGGGGCTCCAAGGTATTGGCTGCGGGATGAGCCACCTTGTTTTGCTTTGAAAAACCCCTATTACACCTTGTATTTATTCATTGGGGGCGAGCACTGGGGGCTCCAAGGTATTGGCTGCGGGATGAGCCACCTTGTTTTGCTTTGAAAAACCCCGCTTTGGGATAAAAAACTTAAACTATTTCTTTAGAATATTTCACTAACAAGTTGAGAATTACAAGCACACTCAATGGCTAATGAAACAAACGAAAGAAAAGAAAAAAAGTCATAGTTTAAGTCGCTTAAACAAATGGAAGAAGGAGCAAGAAGTGGCTTTCCAAACATTAAAGGAGCGTTTGTGCACTGCCCCAATGTTGGCATATCCGATTCCAGGAGCAACATTTATTTTAGATACAGATGCGAGTGGATATGCTATCGGAGGCGTTTTATCACAACTGGTAGATGGACAGGAGAAGGTAGTTGCATATTACAGCCGTTCGATTGGAAAACCAGAGAGGAACTATTGCGTTACACGGAGAGAGCTGTTGGCATTGGTAGAGTGCATTAAATATTTTCACAAATACCTCTACGGCCAGCGATTCTGTGTCAGGATAGATCACGCAGCGTTGAAATGGCTTCTGCAGTTCCGTTATCCGGAAGCACAATTGGCACGGTAGATCGAGCGACCACAAAGCTATGACTTTCCATTGAGCATCGAAAAGGTAGTACCCATGGAAATGCCGATGCAATGTCACGAAGACCATGTAGTTTGGAATGCAAGCACTGTTCAAAGGCCGAGGCTAAAGAAGACATTGTAGATGTTCGGCTAATGATTATAACGTGTACGGATGAATGGGACAAGGAACAACTAAGAAAGTGTCAGCTAGAAGATACAGATCTGTAACATGTTATGCAAGGACTCGAACGAAACGAAAGACCAAGCAGAGAGGAGATGTCAGCAGAGAGTCGCATTGTGGAGTCATATTGGGCACAGTGGAACAGTTTAGAATTGATATCCGGTTGCTTGCATCGAGTATGGGAGAGTGAGGATGGTCAAAGAAAAAAGAAAGTGATAGTTGTTCCCAGAAAGAGGATTCCTGACGTGCTCAGTGAGCTGCATAATGGTCCAAGCGGAGGTCATCTTGGAATCACGAAGACGCTCGAGAAGATGAAACAGAGATCCTATTGGGTTGGTTACCGTCAGTCGGTCACTGAGTGGATTGCGAACTGTGAGGTTTGCAGCAGAGCGAAAGAGGCCAAAACCCGAAGTCATGGTCAGATGGAGCAATATAATTCAGGTGCGCCATTTGAAAGGATCGATATGGATGTCGCAGGTCCATTTCCTACTAGCAACTGCGGAAACTAATATGTACTGGTAGTTATGGATTATTTCAGCAAATGGCCAGAGGTATACCCAAACCCAAATCAAGAAGCGGAAACAGTAGCAGAAGTGTTTATAAACAATTGGGTTGCAAGGTATGGTGTACCAATGAAGTTACATTCTGACCAAGGCAGGAATTTGGAATCAGCTGTATTCATCATTGGGCATTCGAAAACCACGGACAACTGCATTACATCCTCAGTCCGATGGTATGGTGGAACGATTCAATAGAACATTGGAGGAGCACTTAAGGAAAGTAGTGGACAAGTTCCGTAAAGAGTGGGATACCCGCATACCATTATTCTTGATGGCTTACCGATTAGCAGTGCATGAGACAACGGGCCAAACCCCTGCAAAAGTAATTTTTGGCAATGACCTTAGACTGCCAGCTTATTTGAAGTTTGGAACAGATGCCGATGTGGAGAGAAATGTCAAGAAGTCCACTGGTGATTTGGAAGAAGAGCTGACAGAAATACACGATCTGATAAGGCAACGAAGAAAGATTATGAGTGGCAAGGTGAAAGCCAGATACGATAAAGCTATTAATTCGGAAGGTTTTCAGGAAGGAGATTTGGTGCTGTTATACAACCCACAACGAAAAAAAGGTTTGTCCCCGAAATTGCAGTGTAATTGGGAAGGCCCATACAAAGTTGTAAAACGGAATGACGAAGTACTGTACCAGGAACCAAAATGAAAGTGTTCCATTTGGAAAGGCTGACAGCGTTTAGAACGAGAGATTTGTCTGATCGGGACGATCAGACTTAGGTGGAGGGCAGTGTTACGAATATTAGCAACACTAAGGGGTACTGTCATCTCTAAGCCGATGCTAAGAGTGACTTGTATGCACATCCATAAATCAATCATTATGTATCTACATAAACGAATCAATCATTATGTCTACACATATGTACGTACACGCAGCGGAGAAGCAATGCACAAACACATGCAGATATCTTATCAGAGATATGCAATTATAAGTGTGGAAGTGTCGCTCACAAACACACGCGCATGAGCTGTGAGAGAAGCTATACAAATTGTCCATCTGTAGTTATAGCTGAGAAATTTATAGCAGATAACCAACTAGTAGATTCTAGAACAGAACCGCCTAGAAATGTCAACGAGTAAACCAAACAGTATAAAAGACAACAACAGTAGAGGCGCTAGAATCATTTTTAATTAAGCACGCTATCTTTTGAGCAATAGAAGTGTTATTTTGAAAGTAGTCCAATAAAGACCATTTTGCATTACTGAATAGTGGTGTTATTTATTCAACAGTTTAGTGATTCGAACCTTAGTAGAAGATTTGAAATAAGCGGAATTTCAGTAAATTCGTTTCAATGTTAATCGAGATACATTTAGACTTCCATATATCAAAATTTAAATTACATTCTTGGTATACGGCTCATAATTCCACCTTATAGGAGTCGTATATGAGTTGGTCCATTGCTGCATTACAGTCGAGTATAATGGTAAGTACTCCAGTATGACACAAGTGGACCACATGATCCAACGATTCTTGCTATCTCAAATTGTACTAAAGATTTTTGTATCTATGTAATTTAAATTAATAAATTCAGGTAACAGATAAAAAATGTTGATAATAGCTAAGCAAAGGCTCAATTGAAAAACTGAAAAGGACTGGTTGAGTGTAAATATAACTACAACAAGTAAGAGTGTCTAAGTTCGGGTGTAACCATACATTATACACTCAGCGTGAGTTTCAATTTTACAGTTGGTTTCAGATAAATTACTTTTCTAATCTTACTGAGGCATATTTTAAACACAAACTATTCCCAAAAAGTAAGGGATTGTAAGTTCGGATTTAACTAAAGTTGGATTTACTCTGCTGTTTTATTAATATATTTATTCACACAACTGCATTTTAAGGAAACAGCTTTCGACATGTTTCTATGTTATGAACTGTGGTAATATACAGGTTGATTGTAGTGGCATAAATGAGTCAAGATATATATTGACTTCCATACATCAAAATGCTCAGGATGAAAAATGGAATTGATTTAGCCATGTCCATCTGCCCGTCTGTGATCACGATAACTTGAGTAAATATTGCTATATCTTATTGAATTTTGGTACATGGGTTCCACGCCCACTTTTAATATATTTAACACAAAAAACCTGATTATTTAGTAAATAATACACCTAGAATATTGAAATTTGATCTTGGCCGTTTTTACTCTAAATATTTCTTGTTATAAGCCTAACATGTGTATCGAATTTCGTTACGTGGTATATATTTTTTTGGGGCTCTAGAAATGGTGAACAATGCTTCAATGAAATAGGGCCGTAGCACTGGCCATTTAAAAAAAATGTCTCGCAATATCCTCTTACAATAAAACA
Source organism: Eurosta solidaginis (assembly GCF_040869045.1). NCBI lineage: Eukaryota > Metazoa > Arthropoda > Insecta > Diptera > Tephritidae > Eurosta > Eurosta solidaginis. The sequence goes on from NC_090323.1 coordinate 173,709,580, forward strand.
AATAACATTTATACAAAATTATTTTTCTTTAAGATATAGCTTTTTATACCTTTCATGAAAATGAAATGATATATTAATTCTGGCACGAATCTCAAAATTGCAAGTCCTTAAAGGAAAATAGATAGACCCACCATTAAGTATACCAAAATAATGAGGATGGAGAGCTGAGTTGATTTAGCCATGTCCGTCTGTCTGTTTGTATGCAAACTAGTCCCTCAATTTTTGAGATATCTTGATAAAATTTGGTGAGCGGGTGTATTTAGGTATCCCATTAGATATTTGTCGGAACCGGCCGGATCGGACCACTATAACATATATCCTCCATACAACCGATTTTTCAGAAAAAGAGGATTTTGGTCATATCTTCCTCAATTTTTTAGATTCACGCTTCAAACTTCACCATATGCTTTCGTACACTGTACATATTGTTGTTTGAAAAAATGGATGAAATCGGTCGTATATAAAGTATATATCCCCCACAACCGATTGTTCAGATAAGAAACTTTTCGTAAAAATAAACAAAAAATGTAAGGCGCGATAACCTCCGAAGAGATCTAAGGCCGAGCTTCTCTTCCAATTTGCGTCGTGCTCCTCTTGATTTTCCCTACAAATTGGCCGGACGGGACCTACATGTTTTATACCGACTCCGAACGGCATCTGCAAGGCAGATGAGTTTTCACTGAGAGCTTTTCAATGCAGAAATACACCCGGAGCGCTTGCCAAACACTGCCGAGGGGCGACCCCGCTTACCAAAATTTTCCTCTAATTGAAAAACCTTATTTCTAAAATTTTGATGTTGCTTTGCCCGGGGTGCGAACCCAGGGCATACGGTGTGGTAGGCGGAGCACGCAACCATCACACCACGGTGGCCGCCATTTTCGTAATTACTGCCCCATTTTAAGAGATAGAGGCTTCAAATTTCAACACAGCATAAATTGTTTTCTGAAAAAATCATAGAGATCCGTGGTATATATAGTATATACCTAATATTAACTGTCATTTTTGCCCCTTTTTTAAAGCTTGAAGCTTCAAATTTCATCGAATTTCATCACATACTTACGTTTACGTCATATATTTTTTAAATACATGATTCTTAATCATAGTTTTTACATGCAGACCACAAAAAACGTGAAACTTTGCATCCTCACAAAAAGTACCTACCTATTTTGTTATTTTATATTTATCTTAAAAATCGTTTAGATATGTACATCGGTTCACTTTATATTTCTTATCTTATAAAGCCGATTATTTGGAGATTTCGTATGGGATAAGATTATTGTCCAGCCCCATTCATTGAAGTCTTCGGCACAACCGAAGACAGTCCCGTCCATACTTGTTATTCTAGCCTACGGCCTTTTAAACATCTTTTATATAAAAGGGGGCGTGGTCCTTAACCGATCTCGTCCATTTTGACTAGAAATATTTCCTGCTATAAAGCAAGTATATATTATTTTTCTTCGAGTTATGGCTACCGAAACATAGAAAAAATGTTCATACTTCAAAAATTTTAATATTTAACTTTTTATTATAATATCATTTGGAAAGTAAAATACCATGGATTTTAAGCTCTTTTTCGCAAAGGTATAGTTTATTATATTTGTCTAAGATGAGTTCGTCTAAGACCCCTTTAAAAGTCTTGGGCTTTCCGTTTCACCTATTAATGTGGCTGAAAAGCTATCTTTCTAACCGGACCCAAAAAGTTCTGTTCAAGTGCAATCTGTCCGAATCGTTCGGAGTTTCCTTCGGCGTACCCCAGGGAAGTCATCTAGGCCCTTTGCTCTTTGCCCTTTTCATTAATGACTTGCCACAGACAATATAATATTCCCATAATATAATGTATGCGGATGATGTAAAACTTTGCTACACTTACTGTCCTACCGATTTGAGTTCCTTGGATATTCTTCAGGCCGACTTGGACTCGTTCCAGTGTTGGCGCGCAACAAATTTACCAGCTTTAAATTGCTCTAAATGTAAGCATATGACATTTCACCGAGTGAAGCCAGTATTGAAACCTTATGTAATAAATGGTACGCCTTTGGAGCGTATATCTATTGCAAATGATCTATGTGTCCTTTTTGATCCGAAATTGAATTTTAACATGCATATTTCATCTATTTCCAACAAAGCGTTGGTCTTACTTGGTACTGAGGTTCTTTACACATCGCTGGTTCGTTCAATACTCGAGTATTGCTCATGCGTTTGGTCCCCTGTTTCTCAAAAGCATATAAAGCGTTTTGAGTCAGTTCAAAAGCAATTTTTGATATTTGCATTGCGCGGCCTTAATTGGGACTCAAGTCTCCACCTTCCTCGATACAGAAGTAGACTTCTTCTTATTAACTTACCCACTCTGGAAAATCAGAGAATTTTACTGGGGGTATTGTTCATCCATAAGCTCATTATTGGAGAAATTGATTCTGCGGACCTTCTCAGCCGCTTGTTGTTTGCGGTTCCCCCTAGAGTATCCAGACAGTACGTTCCTTTCTATTTACCCCTTTGTCGACGAAACTTTGCTAAAAATAATCCTCTTCTTATCTGGTGCGCGCACTACAATGACTTGTATAGCTGCATCAGTCTTGAATGTACTTTTGCCACTATACGTAATGCAATACGTGCCTATCTAATTTAAGAGATACAAGCTAATTTAATTTAATTTGCCGGCATTTTATTTCTTCCATAAAAAACAGGAACTATCTCGTTTAAGGATGGAGGAACATTTATCGACATGTATCATTAAGAAGGAACAAGACAGTACTGTGTTGATTGGAATCTGGTGCATTCCAACAACGTAAAAAACATGCATTTTCGTGAGTCACTGACCGGAATCGTATGCATTCCGGCAGTATAATCTTATGGGTCAGGCATCGAGCTGATTGGAACACCACAACAACACAGGTCATGTTACTTTTTTATGCCTTGTGATGGCGTATCCTCATTACACTCTTAGCACTACCGGATTCCCATGACATGCTGATTGGAATCTTGTTGCATTCCAACAGGAAGATTGGAATCCACTGCATTCCAAAATCATGCTGAGCAGAATCTGATGCATTCCGTCAGTATAAGATTTCGGTATAAGATCTTATTTCTGCTCATATTTCTTATTATTATTATATTCTGAAATTAAAGTGTAATGTTCATTAATATATCTTTGTTTGTAATATAACATTGTTGAAGTCTCGATATATCTTAAATTTTATCTTTTGAGTTGTATATTTATATATCTTTGATATTATGCAGTCGACCATAGTTTGTCGTCGACTTTAAATAATAAATAAATAAATAAATGTGGGTGTGGTTCTTAACCGATCTCGTCCATTTTTTTAAAGATATTTCCAACTATAAGCAAAATATGTGCACCCAATCTTATTATGATCCGTTAATTTTTCTTCGAGTTATGGCTCCCAAAACATTGAAAATGGCTTAGTCATAACGGTTTTTGGTTTCTGATTTATATTTGTAAGTTGGATTTTATCACAAGTGGATGGTGCCAGGCCCATTTTCAAAAAATTTTTCAAATTCTTATCAAGAGTAATTTTTGTGTTTTCAAAAATGTTATATATATGAAAAGTGGGCGTGGTTATCATCCGTTTTCACTCATTTTAAATAGCGATGGGAGATGAGTGCCAAGGAACCGATATACCAAATTTCAATAAGATATATAAATATTTATTAAAGGTGTCGTGATCACAGACAGACGGACGTTCGGACGAACATGTCTAAATCAAAAAATCTTTTATGTATATATGGAAGTATATATTTATCTCGATTCGTTTATGCCTTTTTCGATAAACAGTTATGTTACCAAAGTTAATACTGCGGCGAGGAGTTGACAAGGCATATGCTTCAACTTCTATGCTAAATATTTTCGATGGAATGCACGCCCGACAATTGTAGCGTAAATGTTCTTTGATCAGTCCTCAAGAAGGAGGATGCGCGAATTCTTCTTCGAAACTTCATTCGACCACTACTAATATACATAGACCCCATAAAATAAACGGAAAGTGCGATACACCAATGAGGTGTTTTAGTCTAAGCTTCTCTTATTGGCTTACGATTTCTCGAACATGTTCGAGACGAGATTTCTCGCAAGTCTCGCCTTCTCGCGAGATTCTCGAATTAATCGTAAGACTCGCGAGATACTCGAATCTCGAATTACTCGTAAGGCTCGCGAGCTTCTCGACATTCAACTTAATCGATTCATTGGCTGTTTTATATATACTAGCTTACGATTTCTTCTGGAGCCCAAGCCAAAATTTCGGCAAAACCACAAGTAAAAACCCCGAAATGTATAGAATATTGCCAATGCAGCGACTGAATGAAAGTCGAGAAGATCGCGAGTATTACGAGTAGTTCCAGATTCGAGAATCTCGCGTGCCTTACGAGTAATTCGAGATACGAGAATCTTACGAGAAGCCGTGTTCTTGATGTCTCGTTAAAAATAAAATATTGCGAACAAAATTATATGTATGTATATAACAAACATGTTTTGAGTTAAATGTTATTGAAGCAATATAATCAACAAAAAAGTCACAAGTAAGAAAAACCAAGTGTATAAATACATACTGTGCATACAGCGATTAAGTAAGAATGTCGAGAAGCTCGCGAGATTTACGAGTACTTCGAGACACGAGAATCTCGTGAAAAGTCAAATTCTCGATTTCTCGGGTCTCGAAAATCTCGCTTGTGTTCGAGAAGAAATCGTAAGCTCTAATACTTAATGAATTGAAATTAACAATCTAATTTTTGAAGAAAACGAAGGTCATAATTGTGAGGATTACATGAACTCGTCTTGTAATTTCTATGTTTCATGGAATCAATATCTGAGATACACACAATGAGTCGGAAGCCTCAGGATTGATTTCTAATACATAAGTACTCAAAATAAATTATATCTTATTAGATTTGCTTTTGACAAATTTTTATTGCAAATATACTATAACTTTATTTTTTTCCAAAGTAAATTGTCCCCATTTAACAATTGGGTAACTTTTCCTGTTCCATATCCATTGATTTTGTCTGGTTGTCCATCAATTCATATATTACAAAATACTCATTAGTTGCAATCCGCCTGATCAGCGATTTTGAGTTCCACCAGGGATAGGCCTGCCTTTTTAATTACTTGCTCCGCTTCCTTTATAATATCTTTGTTTGGATTACGTTTACGAGTACGGATCCAAAGGTTTTCTAGTTAAAAAAAAATATATATTATAATCCGTATTCTTACATCAAGCGTGGTATCTACATCATAAGAAAACGCTCAAGAAAAATTTCGTATATATTTCTTGTGTGAAATATTTTTTCTTTATCTCTCTGTTATTTATGGAGCAAGACGCGATAGTCAGATTCATTTACAAGAAGAAAATGTGTTAAAATAAACCTATTCGAATTTATAAGGCACTTAGAGGCACTATAAGGCACGACGAGATATAAGGCCGAGCTTCTCTTCCAATTTGCGTCGTGCTCCTCTTGATTTTCCCTACAAATTGGCCGGACGGGACCTACATGATTTAATGCCGACTCCCAACGGCATCTGCAAGGCAGATGAGTTTTCACTGAGAGCATCTCATGGCAGAAATACACCCGGAGCGCTTGCCAAGCACTGCCGAGGGGCGTCCCCGCTTAGAAAAATTTTCTTCTAATTGAAAAACCTTATTTTTAAATTTTTGATGTTGCTTTCCCGCGGGTTTGAACACAGGGCATCCGGTGTGGTAGGCGGAGCACGCTGCCATCACACCACGGTGGCCGCCATAATTGGCCCCAGTTATATAGAGCTTATGCGAGAAAGCCCTCCGCCACGTTGTCTCACCAGTGGATATCGTTCATTACCAGCATAGCATGGCATTATTTCTTCGTACTCGATGGCAGTCGAATACATTTGCCCGTATTCTTCTCTTACAAATCACACACAATAATACTGTAGGAAAACTGAAGCAAGATAAGGTGGCCTCTGCTGATACATACTCAAATCAAACTGCTCTCAAAAAGCCCGTCCGATATGTTTCTAATAAAACTGATTAAAATAATAACTTACCAGCATGGGACAATGAATTATTGCTGCAATTATATATGACAGAAAAGTTTTCGTAATCTGCACCTAAAACAACATAATCAAAGTTTCTAACGGCACCTGCAAAACAGAGAAAAACATGTTAATAGAATTTTTAAGAATCAAATAAGCGTGCTATTGGGAAGTCGATATATACCAGTGATACCGAAAACCAGCAGCGCTTCGAACACAAACGCACATTTTTTTTATACCCAGCTGTACTTGTACACAGGGTATTATAACATTGATTGGATAACGGTTGGTTGTACAGGTATAATGGAATCGAGATAGATATGTCTTCAATATATCAAAATCATCACAATCAAAAAAAAATTTGATTGGGCCATGTCCGTCCGTCCGTCCGTCCGTCTGTCCGTTAACACGATAACTTGATATCTTCACCAAATTCGGTACACGAGCTTATCTTATACCTAGAATAGATTGGTATTGAAAATGAGCGAAATCGGATGATAAGCACGCCCACTTTTTATATAAATAACATTTTTGAAAACACAAAAACCCTGATTATTTAGTGAATAATACACCTATACAGAATGTTGAAGTTTGACGTGTGGACTGATATTGAGACTCTTGATACAATTTGAAAAGAAACAAATTAAAATGGGCGTGGCACCGCCCACTTGTGATAAAATCAATTTTACAAATATTATTAATCATAAATCAAAAGTCGTTAAACCTATCGTAACAAAATTCAGCAGAGTGGTTGATTTACTATATGGAATGCTTTGAAGAAAAATTAACGACATCGGTTAAGGACCGCGCCCACTTATATACAAAATATTCTTAAAAGAGTCGTGGACGAATAAAATAAGCTATATCTTTGCAAAAAAGAGCTCAAAATGAATGGTATTTCATTTCTAAAGTGGATCTATAAAAATAAATAGGAAAAACTTCAAATTTAAAAAAATGGACTTGTCACCGCCCTTTTTATGACTAAGCAATTTTCTATGTTTCGGGAGCCATAACTCGAAGAAAAATTGGTTCAGAATAGAGCCATTTGTATATGTACTATTGCACAGCCTTGTAACAACAGCATTTCAAGTGTACAGCTGGGTATGTAATGTTCGGCTTCACCCGAACTTAGACTTTCTTACTAGTTTTTAAACAGTTTGAGTGTACGAAACAATTGGTGAAACATTTCTAAGCATAAAGTTTACGCGCATGCCGTGGAACCATATAAGATGGATAAGATAAAAAGTACCAATCACCTGATTTCCGGCGGTCACTTGGTTCCGGTTCCGCCATGTTTACGAGTGAGATGTCTTTTGCTTAAGGCCGCGGCAGAAAGACATTTTTCATATATGTAAACTCTTTCCTGAAAATTTGTTACAATCTAAGTCCTCAATACATAATCCTTCCACAGACTTAACTCGACTGCGTCACATATGCTTGTCGCTCCTCGAACTCCAAAATATTTTGATGTCACTTCTGCCGGACTATGTATATGTAATATTTGTTCGAAATATGAGCCAAATCGGACAGCAGAGGTCGCCTTCTATTCACGTATGTATTATGTGTTCCAAATATGAGCCAAATCGGACTACAAAATCCGATTTTTTTGAATATCTCGATCGTTGCGCCACCTAGCGGCGTTTTTTCATAGGTCGTTTTCTATTCATGTATGTATGTATGTATTATGTCTTCCAAATATGAAAAATATCGGACCACAAATACGATTTTTATCAATATTTCGATCCATGCGCCACCTATCGGAGTTCTTTTTCTTATTATTGCATTGTCATGGAGTTCTGAATTATATTCCAAGTTTAAAGCTTGTAGCTTATCGGGAAGTTACTTAAATTTCAATTACAAAATACGTGCCAACCAGCTAGGTTGTCAAGTCAAGCTAAATAAAACCGTTTAATAAAAATACGACTAACATTCTAAAAAAATTTGAGGTGCAACGACATCTTTGCATTGCTGAGTACGAGATCATGTACAAAAAGCTCCAAAATGTTGTCATTGCAGTTAAATTAATTATTCGAAAATTTTTTAGGTATAAAAAGCTTTTCCCAAATGCACATTTGTTTAAAGTAATGGCTTAAACAGATACAATTCGTCACCTACTTGGTGGACAAGAAAGAAACTGACAACAGTGTTTTTCGTGTTTATTTAAATGATAAACGCCAGATGAGCAACGTATTAGACGTCGCATCCGTCATACTTTCCCAATTTTCTACTTTTGACAAACGTCAACCACGTGACATATGTTGCGCTCTATTTTTTGCAATTTTTCGTATGTGATTGTGAAAAATTGATATTTCAAATTAAGCAATGCTATAAGTCATCCTACTTTACTCCACATGGCCGGCGTCGTGACGGTAACGTTTTTTATCTTTTTAAGCCATAATTGTGTGGTCTACTCATTAAAAACATATGCCTTGTATTAGCCTTTTTACTTACTTCCAGTCCCATCATAGCGTATTTGAATAGAGGAACCAACAACTTTTGCAGTGCCACTCCTTATCTCTTTTTGGGAGCTTTAAAATATTAAAAGAATTCAGTATTAAGTACCTATAAACATAAGGGTGGTTCTTATAAATCAAATAAACGATTTACTTCAGCCTCAAATTGTTACGCCCAGGTCAGAAAACCTTATGAAATTCAAAGTTACAGTAACACATATATATTTTCGTCCCCATCGGCATTTCACTTTTCAAAATATTGAGTCCTCCTAGGGTAACCTCAATTTAAAATTCTGTAAAACACAAATAAACCGTTTCCACACGGTGCCGAAATTTATGTGTTATCGCCAACTATAACAATGTGCATGACGAAATATTGGCACACCTAAATAAAAACAACTCAAAAATCGCACTGTTCAGAAAACGCGAAAAACTGACTGCCTCTCCCACATGCGTCAATGCAATTTTTAATTTTTACGCAGCCTTTTTTTTTTTTTTTTTTGATTAGTGGATTGATTTAGGTACGTTTTCCCTCATTCTGAGAATATCAGCATTCACATTTTAGAGGATTGCCTTGAAGTAGAATCAACAATTTATTATTTTTTTGAATACTCGAATAAGTGAGGTTCTGTTCCACGCCCCTTAACCGTCTTCAATTAGGACCATAATTTATACTGCATATGGGGTATTCCATCCCATTTCGACCAATTTTGAACGCGACCCCTTTAGAATTGGCTGAAAGTTTTTCTTCTTTTTCTAGCTTACGAAAGACGTTTTTCAGAATTTTTTCAAATTTTTTCATCCAACTCAAAAAAAGTTATGAATTTAAAAAAAAAAACACCGTTTTTGTATTCAAAATGCTATAACTTTTTCAAAAATTGACCGTTTGGGATCTTTTTTTTTTTTTAATTTGTTTTTAAATGTACTTTTCGGAAAAAATACAAAAAAATTAAAAAAAAATTTTTTTTAATTTTTCAGTTTTTCGAGATTTTTCGAATTTCGCCATTTTCTTTTTTTTTTCTCATAAAAAACTTCAATCAATTCTGCAATCATCCCCACTAATCCCGGAGTGGGCCGATTTTTTTTTATATTTTTTTTTATTTAATTAAATTAAATTAAAAAAAAATTTTTAAAAAAAATCGGCCCACTCCGGGATTAGTGGGGATAATTGCAGAATTGTGGGCCGATTTTTTTTTTATATTTTTTTTAAATTTAATTTAATTAAATAAAAAAAAATATAAAAAAAATCGGCCCACTACGGGATTAGTGATTGCAGAATTGATTGAAGTTTTTTATGAGAAAAAAATGGCGAAATTCGAAAATCTCGAAAAAAACTTAAACAAAAAAATCCTAAACAGTAAATTTTTGAAAAAGTTATAGCATTATGAGAACAAAAACGGTGTTTTTTAAAAATTCATAACTTTTTTTGAGTTGGATGAAAAAATTTTAAAAAAATTCTGAAAAACGTCTTTCGTAAGCTAGAAAAAGAAGAAAAACTTTCAGTCAATTCTAAAGAGGTCGGGTTCAAAATTGGTCGAAATCGGATGGAATTCCTCATATATTTTATCATGCTTTTTGAGACAGTTTTGATATTGGCTTCAAAACAAAAGACCTCAGACATAATGCAAGCAAAGCCCCTAGAGGGACACATTCGGTTAAAAACCACGAGTAACAGTGATACTATTAAGGATTTTTTTGAATAGGGTTTTATATGCTATCTGAGCAATAGTGTCCTTTATCTCTTTTTTATTTTTTTCTCTTTTACTATACTGCGATTTCAATACGAATATTTCAACTAATTTTCTTCTAAGACATAGCTGAATCTGGGGTTTGTGTCTTAAGCGATGCCGCTTCATAGAGAACAGAGAGATAAAGTAAATGTTAAAATTATTTGGCTACTATGCGACTTTTTTCATGAGCGTTGTCTTATGATATGATCAGGATACCGCACTTAAGCATATGGACGCTCCACAATCAACATTTCATGTAGATGATTTCATGTAGATGCATTCAAAAAATGTATGGCAAGGCGAAATAAGTTTCAATTGCTAAATCGTAGATGCGTTTTATGCAATGCACGGTGAAATAAGTTTCAATTGCTAAGTCTAAAGCTCCTTTATATTGACTAACGCAACATGTTACTGTCATTCATAAGATTGCGTTGAACGCATCTATATGAAAGAAATTATTCTGACGCTGCCATTATTTTATTTGAGAATCAGTGAAGCCGTTTTGGCGATTTGTGGTAACAAAAATAATATACTTCTTTGTATAGAATCAGGATAGGCAAAAATGAACATAAGAAATCGCATCTCAAGGCCTCAGAGTTGTTTAGTAATGTTTAACCTAAAAATTTTTATTTTTTGGGAAAAATTATTTTTATCACCAAAAATGTTTAGACTGGCATATCTCCTGATAAAACAAAATACTTACGAGGCATTTATTTGTGTGAAAGTCACATAAAGCGTATTGGCGTTAGGACCAGCAGTAAATTCAACTTGTTGGCAGCGGGCACCCAAATCGTTAGCGAAGGGATATCCAGAATACACATACCATTTACCAAGGTACTGGAAATAATTGAAAACAAAATCAAAAAAATGTATGTTTCAAATTATTTAATTGACTTGTATAATATTGGCATAAACCTATTAAGGCAATTCACAATTAATTGCATATAAGGTGACCAAATTATACATTTGCATGCAAATGCTATAGATTCGTAACGACCTTAATAAATCACCATAGCAACCATCAAAAGAAAAATACCTTGCATGACACGACCTAAATGAGACAAATGTCAGAGAATGGAAGATGTTGTTGTTGTTGTAGCGATAAAGACACTCCCCAAAGCACCGTTACGGTACCAACCCGACCCTCTCGGGAACGATTTAATATTAAAACATTGAACCTTCATTGAGATCATTGGTTACCGAACCATTGCAATTCAAAAGCAATGTGTTCTTATCATTCCACTCCCAAAGTTTTTGGCAAGTGCATTTGCATGTATTTCGTTGTTGCATTGCATATGGTATGCACCTGATCGTGAACTGCCCTAACTTATTATTATTGCATTTAATACTCACCGCTTTTGTACTGAAGTTTTCCATAGGTTCTACTTTCGGACATTCGCCTTCTCTGGAAACTTGGCCTGCCACCAAATTTGACGAGGTCAAGAAAACTAGAAGTGATAGATAGGCGCTGCCAAAAAAAAACAAGAAATATAACAAATAATGAGTGACACTTTTAATAAAAAAAATTTTATGCAGCAAAAGATTTGATATTTAAACAACTATGTGGAGTCTCACATTTCTGAACAATTTTTTCTTGCAGAGTTCTTGAAACGTGACCGTTAGGGCTGTTTAAAGGTTAAAACAATACTACAATGGTGCATTTTTCATCGGGGTCATACTAAATCGTTTCCGAAATCGTGCCAATTTTGGGAACATACTGAATCAATATCCGGCATAGAGTAGTCCTGCGCTAAACAGTCAAAATTTACAAAAAAAAAAAATGTTGTACATTACTTGAGAGGGGATCGAAATGGAACTTGATTTACTCTACCAGCCCATGCCAGAATGTACAGAAATCTATAACGGGGACGCGAAAATTTGCCAAAATATAGAAAAAATGCATCAAATTTTTGGTTCAAACAGCCGCAAATCGAAAACAAATCACTTGATTGAAATATTTCATTCTTACTATGCACCTTTGAAATATCTACTTTCGTTCTGCTTAAAAAAAAAGGTTGATTTCTTTCGAGAATAGGCAAAATTGTTTAAACAGGTACGAAATGGGTGAAATTAAACTTGATTTGCTTTGTGTAATTTTTAATAAGACTGTGAATGCCAGTGATTGCGACGCAAAGTGCCATGTCTTCATATATAACATTGCCCTAAATATAGAAATCACATAAATCTTTAATTCGAAACTGACACAAAGAACAGAATATGTAATAATAAAAGTTTAAAGAACTCCCACGAAAATTTTTAATCAGAACTTCTATTACCTTATGGAGCTTGTAGCCATATTAGTATAAAAGCTGTTTTATGGAAAGACTGTTAAGTTTGAAAGAAAAATCGCTTTTTGCGTGCTTCACACTTGCTTTGATATTTTTATAAAAAATATGTGTCATAAAAGTACATATTCATAAACGTCTTAGAAGCTCTAACTAAAAATTTGAAGTTTGCATGGCAGTTTTCAAACTTTGATTGAACCTTCCAGTCTAAAAAAGTATCCATTTGGGTTTTTTGCATCTTTTTATACACTCACAAATGCATCCAAATGGCAACCCTGCTAGTAAGCTAGCAAAATATTGCCGCTGCACTAAATAAATAAATAAATACATAAATAAATGTAAGGCGCGATAACCTGCGAAGAGATTTTTGACCGAGCTTCTCTTCGTCGTGCTCCTTTTAGTTTTCTCTACAAATTGGCGGGATGGGACCTTCTTGTTAAATGTTGATTCCGAAAATCATCTGCAAGGCAGATGAGTTTTCACTAAGAAGCTTTTCATGGCAGAAATACACTCGGAGTGCTTTCCGAGTGGCGACCCGGCTTTGAAAAATTTCCATCTAATTGAAAAAAACTTGTTTCTAAAATTTTGATGTTGCTTTGCCCGAGCGTGAACCCAGGATCTTCGGTGTGGTAAGCGGAGCACGCTACCATCACACTACGGCTGTACTAAATTGGTACATGATTAAGCAGCGCGACATTTATTTTTGAAAAGGTGTTTTATCAGAATTAATATTTACAAGATGTGAAACTAAACTGGACCAGACATCTATCTGAATCTATCTGACTCGTTGAGATGAGGACTGCCAAGGTATAAGTACATTTAGGTTAGGTTGAAGGGGCGGTCTTACCTGAACATATATGACATATATTTTAATTTTCTCCGTAAGGGAATTTTAAAAAACTTCATAATGATAATCTTTCAAAAAATTTAAGCTATGACCAGGGCCGTAGAGAGAAAATCCGGGCCCGGGACTAAACAATTTACGGGCCCCCTATAAAAAATCCACTAATACATTTGATTAATTTGAATTAATTATGTCTCATTCATGAATCATTATTAATGGATTACATCAAAAAAAATTTGCTACATCAAGTAAATGATTTTTGGACTAAGAGTTGAAAATAAAATTAACACAGAATATTTACTAAGTATTTATACTATTTTATTGTAACGTAGAAATAAAATTCTCTTAACAGCCACATATTGTTTCAAGTAATCTTTTCTAGTTATTTGGTAACATTTTAATACATTTCTGATAAATTTAATGATGATTATAAATTTTAATTATTCAATATAGAAGGTTCGGATATGAACAAGTGGCTCTTGCTTTTTCGCTGCAAAATTGTTTATAATAACATCAAGATTTAACTGGCCTGCCAAAACGGATTCAAAACGAAGCTTAGCAAGTCTTGAAACTCGCTCTGGAGATGAACACGATCGCTGAAAGTTTTTGATCCTTGAAAGGACGCTGAAGGAACGTTCTGCACTAGCTACAGGGACAGGTATAGTGCAAAAGATACGTAAAGCAACACAAATGTTGGGGAAAATTTTATACAGATTTTCAACATAGACGGCATTTAGCAGTTCCAATGGTGACCGACCTTTATCACAATTTGCTTCGTAGATGTGTTTCAAGTGAATTATTTCGCATTCTAAGCTTTGAGAAATATCCGACTTGTATTTTGCGATAAATTTTGCTGCGCTCGCCCGAACCGTAGTTTCATCCATGTCTACAAATTGCCACAAAAAGGAAAACGTCTCCCTCATTTCTCATAGCTGCAAATAGTTCAGTAATGCCAGTGATTACCGAATCAACGATGACCAGGAATGTATTGTTTTTAAAATGAGAATCTGAATCATCCGTAATCATCTCATTTAAATTATCTTCAGAACGCCTCTTGGGCTTTCTCTTTCGAATGTCCGGAAACTTTGGCGAGATGTTCAATTGAATAGCAACTGTTTTGCATTCGTTTAAAGTTGTTTCCCATTAGTTCCTGATCAACTAATCACTGATAAACAAATCAGCTAATAAGGCATCTACTTCGATGTCGCATCTCAACATCTATGGTGGCGTCTCTAGTTTGGAAGACCACGTTTCTTTCATTAATGGTAGCCAGCATTTTGAACCAAATTGAGGACAGCAAGATACATTGGAAATTGTTAATGTACTTGAAAATGCCGATAACATCTCCGTATGTTTGCGCAGTCAAATTTGGCTTTTGTCTGAAAGACTATGAAGAGAGCTCGGTACATTTTTTATAAGGATGTCCCATCGTTGTGGACTGCTGCTGAAAATATTAAAACAGTTTTATACAACTCCGAAGAAAGTAATTGCAGCCGTACAACATTCTGCAGCATCAAGACCACATAAATTCAAACTGTGGGTTGCACAAGGCGAGTAATCAGCATTCGAGTTTTTGTCGAGAATGTGACGTAGTGCTCTGTTGTAAGCTCCTTTCATATTGGCGCCGTTATCGTACCCGTGTGCACGACAAATTAAATCAGTGATTTCGTGGTTGCAATTCACGAAAGCCAAAAACCGTTCTTGAATTGTAAAATAGCATCAACGATAATAGCAAAATACTTGGCTTTCTTGCCTTGAACTAATATAGTTTCCCTCACGTGTTTTGCACAAATTTCTATAAACTAGTTCTGAATGTCTGGGGAAAGATAGTGAACTTATAAACGTGTGTGCTGCTGTTGTGAAATCCTGGTATTGTTGAAAGACTTTTTCAAGATGAACCTTCATCAGTGTCACCACGAAAACTTTACGATTTCCGAATATCAATATTCGTTGCTTTTGAAATTTGGCTTAAAATTTCCACATGGAACAACTTAAGACTCTCCAGAATTAAAAAAAATTTCTTAGTACCTCTAAATCGCGGGCCTCCTGAGAAACCCCGGTCACGGGTGGAATCCCCCAACCTCCCCCCCCTCTCGGCGGACCTGGCTATGATACAGAATAGCGATAAAAAACATTCAGTGTTATATTAAAACAACTACAGGTACTTAAGTATTATCAAAACACAAACGAAAATCCGTGCAATTTACTATATATTGGCATATCGTGCGACTTTTAAGTTGCAGTTAAGAAAATTGGTTTCACGATGGCATAAAAAAGTTCACGATGTGCTTTGTCGCTTTCATTTTTATACAAAAGTAAGAGGAGAAAGAGGTTTTGCAAATTGCAAAAACAACAGCTTGAATTATAAGTACTATTTTAAAAGTATTTTGTTGTTGGCATACACAATCTCGCCAAACAAAAAACCAAAAACTGCTTGAAGTTGCTTTTTTAAAGCTTTGCAGTTCCAAAAAAAAATAAAAAAATTTCTGAAAAATTACGCCCAGTATTCATTTTTCTTACTTATTAAAAACTTTGATTTGATCAGTCACGCAAATTTCTTATTCGATACGACATTTCCGAAGAAATAATCGCCGAAGATATCGACGTTGTTCCGAATTCTTATCAGCTTTCGGGAAGAACTGTTCCCCCAAAGCGAAATAAAATTTAGATACACAAGCGGCATAACATTTGGAAATTATTTCGATAGGAATAAATGTTACTAAAACGATAAGTCTCGAGAAAGAAAGAACTGCAGAAAGAATATATGAAGTCATTTAAGTGTCAAAGAGAGATACCTTCGCCAATGTCTTGTCAAAGCTTCCTCTTAAGCGCCTCTGCGAAGCCAAGTAAACCAAAAACGCAAATGACTTCGTGTCCCATAAATGGAAGTGTAAAAGTATGTTCCTGCGAATGCATAGACTAGAGGCAAATTTTGGGTTTTGCTTAACATTTCAAATATTTGCAAAAAATCTGTATCATTCACCAAATAAATGATTGAAATAAAGGGAAATTCAAAACGTTACAGTTAACTATCGCCCAAATATCTGCTAGGAGGCCAAAATTCTAGTAAAATATTTTTGAAATGGGTTGATATCGCCTTAGTAACTGCAAAACGTATCGATTTAGTTACTTTTTGGTGATAGACGATAAAATGATCTAATAATTCCTGGCAGGGAAACTTTGAAAAGGCATACATAGGTTAGGTGAGGTTTAAGTGGCTTCAACCGGAATCGGAGCAGCACACCTAGGCCTTTATAGGCCCATTGTGAAACAACACGTATTTGTTCCTAAACTCTCCTAATCACACCACTTCGTTGAGTTTGTGAAGCTAACTAAGCGTCGTGTATTGACCTCAGCTATGTCAGTCAGATCTACGAAAAACATCTTGCCCATAAAATGTTGCCTTCTTGTACCGAGCGCTGGACATTTGCAGAGTAGATACCTAACAGTTTCAGGCTCTTCTTTGCTGCCGCAGCTTCTACAATAGTTATTAAATGGAGTGCCAATCCTTTACGCATGCTCTCCAATGCAACGTGACCAGTGAAAAAACCTACAACTAAGGAAAAATCCCACTTACGAAGGGTTAGAAGCTCTTGCGATCTCTTCTCATTCCATTCCGGCCGGCCATGTGAGTTTTGCCGTGTGGCATCTGTCATGATGCTTCATACTTACATACATACATATATATGTTTTCCAACCGACTGCAGAAATAAAATACCGATTTGATAATGTGGCCGAATCGATCCGCTTGATATTCTGTTTGAGTGTGAACGCATTGAATGTAGCCAGTAGCCTAACAGTAGGTACTGCAAATTATAAATCAGGTTCATCGGGCTCAATTAGATTACGTTAGGTCGAACTGGGTGGTCCGCGAGAACATCTATTGACTTAATGAGTCCCAAGTGTTACCATAGGGTTTGTTTAAGGAAAATTGAAAAACCTATTCAAAAACAAAAGCTTTCTTAAAAGATAACTCTGCCTTTTTGGTAAAGCTTTCTAGGACGTATGCCACTAGCTGCTCCTAGATATATCTAGGATCTATGCCATTCCTAGATATAATTTAAATACAGGAGAAATTCAAAAGCAGGATGTATATGTTTATCTAAATTCATACCAAAAACACCTGTCGTTTACTTATATATCGATTTGACTCTTAAAATATCTTTTAATTTACAACACAATTTTTCAATAAATCTAAAAGGATAACATTAATTTAGTTACTTACATAGTAAACTGTGGCTTCAGCATTTCGTATAGTATTATCTTGAAAATCACAAAGATCAAATATCACTTACGTCTTCGACACTAAAAATGACAATGTGATATTAAAATTTTTCACACCTTTTATACTTGACTCTCTGCCGATTTTTGCAACGAAACTTCTTCACACATACAAAACACATTATATATATTCAAATAAATAAACAAAAACAGTTAGTAATCTAAGTTCGGCTAACATTGTACATACCCTACACAAAATATGGGAGACAATCACGCAAAGCGTCCGTTTTCACCATCTTCAATTAGTCACTTGTGTAAACAAATGTCACCCGTTTGGCCAGTTTTCATGTATTCACGCTGTGGTCACCCTATGTTGGGAAAACATTAATGTCAAATGACGATATCTGATAGCCTGCTATCCTCCAGATAAAATCAAACTTAACTGGAGATGGTAAAAACGGCTATCTCCGAACTGGTGTAAATCAGATACACAGCGGGACAGTTGGTAGCTATATTTTCAACAAAGCTGAAGTCTGAGCGACATCTACATTTGCGGGTAAAAAAAACGCTTTTCATCACTTAGATAATGTTAAACAGAGTCACCTAGCTGCAAATATTGAAAACTCGCGGCAGAGTAAATAACTGGCTACAAAACGGGTTGTTCTGAATAGTGGAGACACGTACCTCTTCTAGTCATAGTGTATAACCTAGAGCTGAATTGGTTGCGCTGAATAGTGGACACACACCCTTTTCGGTCATGCAAGTGGAGAATAGTGTAGAGAGAAAAGGGAGAGACACATTTCCAGTTGCGACTGAGTATAATGCATACTGAAATTTAGCAGTACTAATTTTGTGCGCAACAATTTCATAAGTATCGATAAAGTTACACACTAAGCAATCCATAGAAAGTTTAAGTGTATATAAAAAAAACACAGCTAATAAAAGTTTGTGACTATTTCAGAACCACTGATTTCGCCTTTTGAACGCTTCCTTAACTAATTCAATCGTAAGTGGTTTTGAAAAAGTCACAGCCTTTAATTAATTTATTTAAATATATATGATGTATATTGGAACGAAAATCGACACTGACGATGGCACAACGCCGAAACCGGTTTGTCTCAAAACCAAATTTGACAAGGGATGACGGAAAATCGTTCCAATATACATCATTTATCCACCCTGTCGGAAAATCAACCAAACAAGATAAGTTAAATATATATGACTCGAACCTAAGCGCTATTGGTACAAGTGTGACTATTAAATGTCTCGCTCTTCGTCCGATTAGCTACCGTTCAGTACCGTTAATTCTTTCTGCTGGGTATTCATAATAGAAATCATGTCCCTAGCTATCTGACTCTTGGAATTACTTAAACTAAATTAAAGTTTTACGATGCAATAACACAAAATGCTACTTTGGTTTCCTGAAAGTGCTTTGAAAAGCTTCAAAACTAAATTATTAACCTTTAAGAAACACGTATTATTTAATTTATCTCACGACTCATTCGTACACTTTTTTTGTATATCGAAAATGAGCCAAGCTAGCGGAACATAAAAAAGTCGCAATTTTTTTACGTGTTTGCCTATTTAAATAGATTTGAAATTATGCAACTATATTATCATAACCATTGGCTACCGGGCGAGAGTAGCACAAAATCCTGGAGATAGAATATTTAGTTCTAAAAAAGTTAAAAAATCAAATTTCATCTGTTTTATTTATAACAAGTAAGGAAGTCTAAGTTCGGATGCAACCGAACATTACATACTCAGTTGAGAGATATGGAGACAAAATAAGGGAAATCACCATGTAGGAAAATGGACCTAGGGTAACCCTGGAATGTGGTTGTATGACATGTGTATCAAATGGAAGGTATTAAAGAGTATTTTAAGAGAGAGTAGGCCATAGTTCTATTGATGGACGCCATTTAGGGATATCGCCATAAAGGTGGACCAGGGCTGACTCTAGAATTTGTTTGTACGATATGGGTATCAAACGAAAGGTGTTACTGAGCATTTTAAGAGGGAGTGGGCCTTAGGTCTATCGGTGGACGCCTTTTCGAGATATCGCCATTAAGGTGGACTAGGGGTGACTCTAGAATGTGTTTGTACGATATGGGTATCAAATGAAAGGTGGTAATGAGTATTTTAAAAGGGAATGGGCTTTAGTTCTATAGGTGAACGCCTTTTCGAGAAATCGCCATAAAGGTGGACCAGGGGTGACTCTAAAATATGTTTGTACGATATGGGTATCGAATGAAAGCTGTTAATGAGTATTTTGAAAAGGAGTGATCCTTAGTTCCATAGGTCGACGCCGTTTCGAGATATCGCCATATCAAACTAAAGGTGTTACTGAGCATTTTAAGAGGGAGTGGGCATGACGTCTATAGGTGGACGCCTTTTCGAGATATCGTCATTAGGGTGGGCAGGGGTGACTCTAGAATGTGTTTGTACGATATGGGTATCAAACGAAAGGTGTTACTGAGCATTTTAAGAGGGAGTGGGCATTAGGTCTATAGGTGGACGCCTTTTCGAGAAATCGCCATTAGGGTGGGCCAGGGGTGACTCTAGAATGTTTGTACGATATGGGTATCAAACGAAAGGTGTTACTGAGCATTTTAAGAGGGAGTGGGCATTAGGTCTATAGGTGGACGCCTTTTCGAGATACCGCCATTAGGGTGGGCCAGGGGTGACTCTAGAATGTTTGTACGATATGGGTATCAAACGAAAGGTGTTACTGAGCATTTTAATAGGGAGTGGGCATTAGGTCTATAGGTGGACGCCTTTTCGAGATATCGCTATTAGGGTGGGCCAGGGGTGACTCTAGAATGTTTGTACGATATGGGTATCAAACGAAAGGTGTTACTGAGCATTTTAATAGGGGGTGGGCATTAGGTCTATAGGTGGACGCCTTTTCGAGATATCGCCATTAGGGTGGGCCAGGGGTGACTCTAGAATGTGTTTGTACGATATGGATATCAAATTAAAGGTATTAATGAGGGTTTTAAAAGCGAGTGGCATTTAGATGTATATGTGAAGGCGTTCTCGGGATATCGACCAAAATGTGGACCAGGTGATCCAGAAAATCATCTGTCGGGTACTGCTAATTTATTTATATATGGAATACCACTAACAGTATTCCTGCCAAGATTCCAAGGGCTGTTGATTTCGCCTTGTAGAACTTTTTCATTTTCTTCTACTTAATATGGTAGGTGTCACACCCATTTTACAAAGTTTTTTCCAAAGTTATATTTTGCGTCAATAAACCAATCCAGTTACAATATTTCATCCCTTTTTTCGTATTTGGTATAGAATTATGGCATTTTTTTATTTTTCGTAATTTTCGATATCGATAAAGTGGGCGTGGTTATGGTCGGATTTCGGCCATTTTTTATATCGAGATAAAGTGAGTTCAGATAAGTACGTGTGCTAAGTTTAGTAAAGATATATCGATTTTTGCTCAAGTTATTGTGTTAACGGCCGAGCGGAAGGACAGACGGTGGACTGTGTATAAAAACTGGGCGTGGCTTCAACCGATTTCGCCCTTTTTCACAGAAAACAGTTACCGTCCTAGGAGCCAAGCCTCTACCAAATTTCACAAGGATTGGTTAATTTTTGTTCGACTTATGGCATTAAAAGCATCCTAGACAAATTAGATGAAAAAGGGCGGAGCCACGCCCATTTTGAAATTTTCTTTTATTTTTGGAATTTGTTGCACCACATCATTACTGGAGTTGAATGTTGGCATAATTTACTTATATGCTGTAAAGATATTAACTCTTCTTTTAAAATTTGAATTTAAAAAATTTTTTTTTTAAAAAGTGGGCGTAGTCGGTCTCCGATTTTGCTAATTTTTATTAAGCAGACATAAAGTAATAAGGGTAATGTTCCTGCCAAATTTCATCATGATATCTTTAACGACTGCCAAATTACAGCTTGCAAAACTTCTAAATTACCTTCATTTAAAAGTGGGCGGTGCCACGCCCAATGGCCAAAATTTTACTAGTTTTCTATTCTGCGTCATAAGCTCAACTCATCTACCAAGTTTCATCGCTTAATGCGTATTTGGTAATGAATTATCGCACTTTTTTGATTTTTCGAAATTTTCGATATCGAAAAATTGGGCGTGGTTATTGTCCGATATCGTTCATTTTAAATAGCGATCTGAGATGAGTGCCCAGGAACATATATACCAAATTTCATGAAGATACCTCAAAATTTACTCAAGTTATCGTGTTAACGGACAGACGGACGGACGGACGGACGACTGTGTATAAAAACTGGGCGTGGCATCAACCGATTTCGCCCATTTTCACAGAAAACAGTTAGCGTCGCAAAATCTACTCCCCTACCAAATTTCAAAAGGATTGGTTAATTTTTGTTCGACTTATGGCGTTAAAAGTATCCTAGACAAATTAAATGAAAAAGGGCGGAGCCACGCCCATTTTGAAATTTTCTTTTATTTTTGTATTTTGTTGCACCATATCATTACTGGAGTTGAATGTTGACAGAATTTACTTATATACTGTAAAGATATTAAATTTTTTGTAAAAATTTTACTTTAAAAAAAAATTTTTTTTAAAAGTGGGCGTGGTCCTTCCCCGATTTTGCTAATTTTTATTAAGCGTACATATAGTAATAGTAGTAACGTTCCTGACAAATTTCATCATGATATCTTCAACGACTGCCAAATTACACCTTGCAAAAGTTTTAAATTACCTTCTTTTAAAAGTGGGCGGTGCCACGCCCATTGTCCAAAATTTTACTAATTTTCTATTCTGCGTCATAAGTTCAACTCATCTACCAAGTTTCGTCGCTTTATCGGTCTTTTGTAATGAATTATCGCACTTTTTCGGTTTTTCGAAATTTTCGATATCGAAAAAGTGGGCGTGGTTATAGTCCGATATCGTTCATTTTAAATAGCGATCTGAGATGAGTGCTCAGGAACCTACATACCAAATTTCATCAAGATACCTCAAAATTTACTCAAGTTATCGTGTTAACGGACGGACGGACGGACGGACATGGCTCAATCAAATTTTTTTTCGATCCTGATTATTTTGATATATGGAAGTCTATATCTATCTCGATTCCTTTATATATGTACAACCAACCGTTATCCAATCAAACTTAATATACTCTGTGAGCTCTGCTCAACTGAGTATAAAAACAAGCAGACACGGCAGACGTTGTTCCGTCCTACTTTTGGTCTATCTGCATAAGTTTTAACAAAATTTTACCTCTTACTCTCCCTCCCGACTTTTCTGGTCCTTTTATTCACTACTCTCACAGCCTTTCTCTTTCAATGCGTCTCTTTCTCCTTCCCCGTCTTTTGTGTTACTTCTTTTCCACTCTATCTTTGTCTTACTCTATCTCTTTCTGAGTCTCTTTCTCCGTCACTCTTTTCTCTCTCTAGTTCTTACTCTTCTCCATCCTTTTATTCCCAAGCCCAGTTAAAGTCCCAGACCCAGTATCCTTCCTGGTCCATTTCCCGAAAAAAAAGTGTGGTAAATATTAATCTAGGCATGGGGCTACCTATGTACCAAATGCTAGTTAAATCGAACCATGAAAATAATTTGTTCCCGGAAAAAATCTCGTATATACTAATCCAGGCAAAAGGCTGCCTAAATGTCAAATTTCAGGCAAATCGAGCCTGGTATCCTTTCCGGAAGCGTTTTACAGGAATTCTCTTCGGTTTACCATGAAGGAATCCTCCAATACAGCTCTGAATAAGTACAAATCAGAGAATTTCCCTTGCCTAAATCAAAAAATTTTACAAATCCTCCAAATTTGAATAAAATCGAGAAGAAGTTTCGAAGGCCATAAGCTGCATACAAACATACACCCTTCTTTGTGTGTAGAGATATGTAGATAGATTAAATCTCCTTAGTTACAAACATTACAAAAAATGTAACCTTTGTTTAATAATTTTAACGAAATGTTTTAAATATTTTAACGAAAGGGTATTTTTCAAAAGATGTATAAATTCTTAACCATTTATGTTGCATGAACCTGGCAAAACGCATAAATATGTACATACATATATCAAGCTGATGTGAAATGAAAACACATCCCGGAATCCCGTTATTTTAATATATATAATCCCGGGATTTCACGATTGCTAAATGTGTTGGGATTTATATATATATATATATATATATATATATATATATATATATAATGGGATTTTTATACTCAGCTGAGCAGAGCTCACAGAGTATATTAACTTTGTTCGCATAACGGTAATCCGTAACGGCATAAACTAATCGAGATAGATATAGACTTCTATATATCAAAATACTCTTGGGCGAAAAAAGGAATTCATTTAGCCATGTCCGTCCGTCCGTCCGTCTGTCCGTCCGTCCGTAAACACGATAACTTGAGTAAATTTTTAGGTATATTGATAAAATTTTGTATGTAGGCTCCTGGGCATCCATCACAGATCGCTGTTTAAAATTAACGAAATCGGACCATAACCACGCCCACTTTTTCGATATCGAAAATTTCGAAAAACTGAAAAATTGCGATAATTCATTACCAAAGACGAGTAAAGCGATGAAACTTGGTAGGTCAGTTGAACTTATGACACTAAATAGAAAATTAGTAAAATTTTGGACAACAGGCGTGGCACCGGCCACTTTTAGAAGAAGTTAATTTCAAAGTTTTGCAAGCTGAAATTTGGCAGTCGTTGAAGATATCATGATCAAATTGGGCAGGAACGTTACTCCTATTACTATATGTGTGCTAAGGAAAAATTAGCAAAATCGGATTACAAACACGCCCACTTTAAAAAAAAAAAATTGTTTAAGTCAAATTTTAACAAAAAATTTAATATCTTTACAGTATATAAGTAAATTATGTCAACATTCAACTCCAGTAATGATATGGGACGAAAGAAAATTTCAAAATGGGCGTGGCTCCGCCCTTTTTCATTTAATTCGTCTAGAATACTTTTAATGCCATAAATCGAACAAAAATTTACCAATCCTTTTGAAATTTGGTAGGGGCATAGATTTTATGACGTTAACTGTTTTCTGTGAAAATGGGCGAAATCGGTTGAAGCCACGCCCAGTTTTTATACACAGTCGCCCGTCTGTCCTTCCGCTCGGCCGTTAACACGATAACTTGAGCAAAAATTGACATATCTTTACTAAACTTAGTTCACGTACTTACCTGAACTCACTTTATCTTGGTATAAAAAATGGCCGAAATCCGACTATGACCACGCCCACTTTTTCGATATCGAAAATTACGAAAAATGAAAAAAATGCCATAATTTTATACCAAATATGAAAAAAGAGATGAAACAATATACAATATAACTTTAGAAAAAACTTTGTAAAATAGGTGTAACACCTACCATATTAAGTAGAAGAAAACGACAAAAGTTCTGCAGGGCGAAATCAAACGCCCTTGGAATCTTGGCAGGAATACTGTTCGTGGTATTACATACATAAATAAATTAGCAGTACCCGACAGATGATGTTCTGGGTCACCCTGGTCCACATCTTGGTCGATATCTCGAAAATGCCTTCACATATACAACTAAGGGCCACTCCCTTTTAAAACCCTCATTAATACCTTTCATTTGATACCCATATTGTACAAGCACATTCTAGTGTCACCTCTGGTCCACCTTTATGGTGATATCCTGAAATGGCGTCCACCTATAGAACTATGGCCCACTCCCTTTTAAAATACTCTTTACTACCTTCCATTTGATACACATGTCATACAAACACATTTCAGGGTTACCCTAGGTTAATTTTGCTAAATGGTGATTTTCCCTTATTTTGTCTCCAAAGCTCTCAGCTGAGTATGTAATGTTCGGTTACACTCGAACTTAGCCTTCCTTACTTGTTTTATATATCTATAATAGATTGGAAATCCTGGGATTCGGGATAGGGATAAGCTTCAACTTTAGTGGCTAACCTTAAAATTTTTTTTGCTACCGGTCTATTGGGCAATATTTTATTTTTATATTATTATTTTTCTAACTTTTGCCATTTGTTAATACATTTTTTCTCAAAGCACATTATTTATGGTTTCAATTATGAGTTTTTAAAATTAATCGCCTATTTATTAAAAAAAAAAAAAAAAACAATTTTTAAAATATTTTTCACCGGTTCAAAAGTAATTAAAGAACTATTTCTTAGAAAACAAAACTTGCAGAAATTCTTACCTTTACCCAACATAAAATCCGTTAACTCTCAAAATGCTTTTGTGGTGATTTTCGGCAAATTTTCTTTTGGAGTTGCTTATCATATTTACACTCGGTGCACGGTGGGGTATTTGATCAATTTAGCTGGCCAAAAGTCGATTTTTCAAAATATTCCAATTTTTTTTTTTAATACTCTCCCTGTCGTTCCTAGATGTCCACTGAATAGTATACATTCCCCAAAACCCATCTGCAACGTCAGCGGAGCTAACCGCGCACATCTAAAATTGTATTAAAATTATGTGCAGTTCGATGTAACTTTGGATTGTAAAGCAATGTGCAGTTCTAACCTAAATACTTGTTCGCGTGTTTAGCCTTAATCAAATCTAGTTAAGTTTTCTTTTAGGACAGGAAATGTGTTTTTAATTCATATGTTAGATTTTTTATACCGCATGTTTTAACTGAGTTATTCTACTTGTAATACTACTCCTTTTCAATATTAAATTTTTTAAAAACCTTGCAAACAGAAATATATCTCTTTTTTTCATTTCATATCATGTCAGTAATTTTTTGGCAATACATAAGCTTATGTTTGTTTTAAAGTTTAATAACAAAAACGGCTGCACACACCCGCAATTTTTTGAGTGGTGATCGATTTTGTAAGAGATTGATACCGCTATTGGCAAAAGGTGGCAACCTTGTGAAAGCATCCTCAGTGGCAACACCTAGGTGAAAACTCTTAAAATAAAACTCTTTAAATAAAAATACTCGATGTACTAAATTTGATACAAATCCGTCAACCCGTTTCCGAGATGGTAGTGGATATACAAAGAAAACAAAAACAGGATTAGCCTGGTTTCATCGGGCCACTTGAGGGCAGTGCGCTGCCACAACTTCCGAGAAAAAAATATATATGTATATAAAAAAGAAGGTGAGGCGGCAACCCTAAATGGCAACCCTATTTAAAAACGTCAATAGAAATACGGAGTAAAATACCTTTCGTTTGATACCCATATTGACATACATATCTCATGTAATGACAAAAAATGGCCCGGGTCCTTAGAAACTGGGTGCTCCATCCAAGTAATTCTGAGCGAAGCGCCATAAATTTACTGTCAAAAATTTCCTTTCATAACAATGAAGTGAGACAACCACGTTTTTAACAGAAATAACTGCTGTTTTAATTTTGGCCAACTAGATTGATCAAATACCCCACCGTGCGGCGTCTCTTTCTAAGCAACAACTTGACATTTCCTTTCAATATCAATGAATATTATAAAAATTTGTTCCAAATGAAATAAAAGTTCTTCAATAAAAACAAAGAAACCAGAATTTAAAATGAATGAAATCGGACTATTACCACGCCCACTTTTTCGATATCGAAAATTTCGATAATTCATTACAAAAGACGGATAAAGCGATGGAACTTGGTAGGTGGGTAGAACTTATGACACAAAATAGAAAATTAGTAAAATTTTGGACAATGGGCGTGGCACCGCCCATTTTAAAAGAAGGTAATTTAAAAGTTTTGCAAGCTGTAATTTGGCAGTCGTTGAAGATATCACGACGAAATTTGGCAGGAACATTAATCCTATATATGTATGCTTAATTAAAATTAGCAAAATCGGAGAACGACCACGACCACTTTTAAAAAAAAAAAATTTTAATTCTAATTTTAACAAAAAATTCTAAATCTTTACAGTATATGATTAAATTGTATCAGTATTCAACTCCAGTAATGATATGGTGCAACAAAATGCAAAAATAAAAGAAAATTTTCAAAATGGGCGTGGCTCCGCCCTTTTTCATTTAATTTGTCTAGGATACCTTTAATGCCATAAGTCGAACAACAATTTACAAATCCTTGTGAAATTTGGCAAGAGCATAGCTCCTACGACGGTTACTGTTTTCTGTGAAAATGGACGAAATCGGTTGAAGCCACGCCCAGTTTTTATACGCAGTCGACCGTCTGTCTTTCCTCTTGGCCGTTAACACCATAACTTGAGCAAAAGTCGATATATCTTTACTAAACTAAGTTCACGTACTTACCTGAACTCACTTTATCTTGGTATTAAAAATGGGCGAAATCCGACTATAACCACGCCCACTTTTTCGATATCGAAAATTTCGAAAAATGAAAAAAATGCCGTAATTCTATACCAAATACGAAAAAAGGGTGAAACATGGTGATTGGATTGGTTTATTGACGCAAAATATAACTTTGGAAAAAACTTTGTAGAATGGGTGTGACACCTACCATATTAAGTAGAAGAAAATGAAATAGTTCTGCAGGGTGAAATCAAAAACCCTTGGGATCATGCCAGGAATATTGTTCGTGGTATTGCATATATAAATAAATTACCGGTACCCGACAGATGATGTTCTGGGTCACCCTGGTCCACATTTTGGTCGATATCTCCAAAACGCCTTCACATATACAACTAAGGGCCACTCCCTTTTAAAACCCTCATTAATACCTTTAATTTGATACCCATATCGTACAAACACATTCTATAGTCACCCTGGTCCACCTTTATGGCGATATCTCGGAAAGGCGTCCACCTATAGAACTAAGGATCACTCCCGTTTAAAATACTCATTACCACCATTCATTTTATACCCATATCGTACAAACACATTGTAGAGTCACCCCTGGTCCACCTTTATGCCCATATCTCAAAAAGGCGTCCACCTATGGAATTATGGCCCACCCCCTTCTAAAATACTCTTTAATACCTTCCTTTTGATGGTGATTTTCCCTTATTTTGTCTCCAAAGCTCTCAGCTGCGTATGTAATGTTCGGCTACACCGAACTTAGTCTTCATTAGTTTTTATGTTAATATTTATCTAGATTTTGCCACTTGTTTAAACATTTTTCTGAAAGCACTATAAATTTTGTTTCAATCATGAGGGTTTAAAAATATTCATCTATTTATTTGAAAAAGATATTTATTTGTTAAACATTTCCCACCTGTTCAAAAGTAAACAAAGAACTACTTCTTAGAAAATAAAAAAGTGGCAGCCTTGAAACCGCAGAAATTCTTACTTATTCCCTACATCAAATCTTTGGCAATTGACTCAGTAAGCGTTGTAAACAGCTACACTGTCGATGAGAGCTATCATTATGATCCTGAATACGTATTCAACTTCTAACCGAAAAGTTATCGGTTTGACTACTGTAAAATTTTATTTTTATACTCAGTTGAGCAGAGCTCACAGAGTATATTCACTTTGATTGGATAACGGTTGGTTGTACAGGTATAAAGGAATCGAGATAGATATAGACTTTCACATATCAAAATCATCAGTATCGAAAAAAAATTTGATTGAGCCATGTCCGTCCGTCCGTCCGTCCGTCTGTCCGTTAACACGATAACTTGAGTAAATTTTGAGGCATCTTGATGAAATTTGGTATGTAGATTCCTGGGAACTCATCTCAGATCGCTATTTAAAATGAACGATATCGGACTATAACCAGGCCCACTTTTTCGATATCGAAAATTTCGAAAAACCGAAAAAATGCGATAATTCATTGCCAAAGGCGGATAAAGCGATGAAACTTGGTAGATGGGTTGACGTTATGACGCAGAATAGAAAATTAGTAAGATTTTGGACAATGGGCGTGGCACCGCCCACTTTTACAAGAAGGTAATTTAAAAGTTATGCAAGCTGTAATTTGGCAGTCGTTGAAGATATCATGATGAAATTCGGCAGGAACGTTACTACTATTACTGTATATGTGCTAAATAAAAATTAGAAAAATCGGATGAAGAACACGCCCTCTTTTTAAAAAAAAAATTTTTTAAGTCAAATTTTAACAAAAAATTTAATATCTTTCTGTATATAAGTAAATTAAGTCAAAACTCAAATCCAGTAATGACATGATGCAACAAAATACAAAAATAAAAGAAAATTTCAAAATGGGCGTGGCTCCGCCCATTTTCATTTAGTTTGTCTAGAATACTTTTAATGCCATAAGTCGAACAAAAATTTACCAATCCTTCTCAAATTTGGTAGGGGCATAGATTCTATGACGGTAACTGTTTTCTGTGAAAATGGACGAAATCGGTGGAAACCACGCCCAGTTTTTATACACAGTCCACCGTCTGTCCTTCCGCTCGGCCGTTAACACGATAACTTGAGCAAAAACATATATATCTTTACTAAACTTAGTCCACGTACTTACCTGAACTCACTTTATCTTGGTATAAAAAATGGCCGAAATCCGACTATAACCACGCCCACTTTATCGATATAGAAAATTACGAAAAATGAAAAAAATGCCATAATTCTATACCAAATATTAAAAAAGGGATGAAACATGGTAATTGGATTGATTTATTGACGCAAAATATAACTTAAAAAAAAACTTTGTAAAATGGGTGTGACACCTACCATATTAAGTAAAAGGAAATGAAAAAGTTCTACAAGGCGAAATCAACAGCCCTTGGAATCTTGGCAGGAATACTGTTCGTGGTATTACATATATAAATAAATTAGCGGAATCCGACAGATGATGGTCTGGGTCACCCTGGTCCACATTTTGGTCGATATCTCGAAAACGCCTTCCTATATACAACTAAGCCACTCTTTTTAAAACCCTCATTAATACCTTTAATTTGATACCCAAATCGTACAAACATATTCTAGAGTCACCCCTGGTCCACCCTAATGGCGATATCTCGAAAAGGCGTCCACCTATAGACCTAATGCCCACTCTTTCTTAAAATGCTCAGTAACACCTTTCGTTTGATACCCATATCGTACAAACATTCTAGAGTCACCCCTGGCCCACCCTAATGGCGATATCTCGAAAAGGCGTCCACCTATAGACCTAATGCCCACTCTTTCTTAAAATGCTCAATAACACCTTTCGTTTGATACCCATATCGTACAAACACATTCTAGAGTCACCCCTGGTCCACCTTTATGGCGATATCTCGAAACGGCATCCACCTATGGAACTAAGGATCACACCCTTTTAAAATACTCATTAACACCTTTCATTTGATACCCATATCGTACAAACACATTCTAGAGTCACCCCTGGCCCACCTTAATTGCGATATCTCGAAAAGGCGTCCACCGGTAGACCTAAGGCCCACTCCCTCTTAAAATGCTCAGTAACACCTTTCGTTTGATACCCATATCGTACAAACATTCTAGAGTCACCCTTGGTCCACCTTTATGACAATATCTCGAAAAGGGGTCCACCTATAGAACTAAGAATTACTCCCTTTTAAAATAGTCATTACCACCTTTCATTTGATACCCATATCGTACAAACACATCCTAGAGTCACCCCTGGCCCACCCTAATGGCGATATTTCGAAAAGGCGTCCACCTATAGACCTAATGCCCACTCCCTCTTAAAATGCTCAGTAACACCTTTCGTTTGATACCCATATCGTACAAACATTTTAGAGCCACCCCTGGCCCACCCTAATGGCGATATCTCGAAAAGGCGTCCGCCTATAGACCTAATGCCCACTCCCTTTTAAAATACTCATTAACACCTTTCATTTGATACCCATATCGTACAAACACATTCTAGAGTCACCCCTGGCCCACCTTAATGGCGATATCTTGAAAAGGCGTCCACCGATAGACCTAAGGCCACTCCCTCTTAAAATGCTCAATAACACCTTTCGTTTGATACCCATATCGTACAAACATTCTAGAGTCACCCCTGGCCCACCCTAATGGCGATATCTCGAAAAGGCGTCCACCTATAGACCTAATGCCCACTCTTTCTTAAAATGCTCAGTAACACCTTTCGTTTGATACCCATATCGTACAAACATTCTAGAGTCACCCTTGGTCCACCTTTATGGCAATATCTCGAAAAGGGGTCCACCTATAGAACTAAGAATTACTCCCTTTTAAAATACTCATTACCACCTTTCATTTGATACCCATATCGTACAAACACATTCTAGAGTCACCCCTGGCCCACCCTAATTGCGATATTTCGAAAAGGCGTCCACCTATAGACCTAATGCCCACTCCCTCTTAAAATGCTCAGTAACACCTTTCGTTTGATACCCATATCGTACAAACATTCTAGAGGCACCCCTGGCCCACCCTAATGGCGATATTTCGAAAAAGCGTCCACCTATAGACCTAATGCCCACTCCCTCTTAAAATACTCATTACCACCTTTCATTTGGTACCCATATCGTACAAACACATTCGAGAGTCACCCCTGGCCCACCCTTAAGGCGATATCTCGAAAACGCGTCCACCTATAGACCTAATGCCCACTCCCTCTTAAAATACTCAGTAACACCTTTCGTTTGATACCCATATCGTACAAACACGTTCTAGAGTCACCCCTGGCCCACCCTAATGGCGATATTTCGAAAAGGCGTCCACCTATAGACCTAATGCCCACTCCCTCCTAAAATGCTCAGTAACACCTTTCGTTTGATACCCATATCGTACAAACATTCGAGAGGCACCCCTGGCCCACCCTAATAGCGATATCTAGAAAAGGCGTCCACCTATAGAACTAAGGATTACTCCCTTTTAAAATACTCATTACTACCTTTCATTTGGTACCCATATCGTACAAACACATTCTAGAGTCACCCCTGGCCCACCCTAATGGCGATATTTCGAAAAGGCGTCCACCTATAGACCTAATGTCCACTCCCTCCTAAAATGCTCAGTAACACCTTTCGTTTGATACCCATATCGTACAAACATTCTAGAGGCACCCCTGGCCCACCCTAATGGCGATATCTCGAAAAGGCGTCCACCTATAGACCTAATGCCCACTCCCTCTTAAAATGCTCAGTAACACCTTTCATTTGATACCCATATCGTACAAACAAATTCTAGAGTCAGCCCTGGTCCACCTTTATGGCGATATCCCTAAATGGCGTCCATCCATAGAACTATGGCCTACTCTCTCTTAAAATACTCTTTAATACCTTCCATTTGATACACATGTCATACAACCACATTCCAGGGTTACCCTAGGTTCATTTTCCTACATGGTGATTTTCCTTATTTTGTCTTCATAGCTCTCAACTGAGTATGTAATGTTCGGTTACACCCGAACTTAACCTTCCTTACTTGTTGAATTTATTGTTATATGCAGAATTCCTATTACTTTCAGTTAGTTTAGCTTTATTTTTTTCGTCTTCCCCTACCAATTCAACTCTTATAGTAATGATTTCTGTAGAAAAAATTAGTTTAGAGTTTATTGTTAAAACAACTGTGCAACTGTTGACATTCTGTACACAGTAATAGCACACACACAAAGCTTGTACGGTCAATGTAAAAAATGTTCCTTTATTTGGACCACCGTGGTGTGATGGTAGCGTGCTCCGCCTATCACACCGTATGCCCTGGGTTCAACTCCCGAGCAAAGCAACATCAAAATTTTAGAAATAAGATTTTTCAATTAGAAGAAAATTTTTCTAAGCGGGGTCGCCCCTCGGCAGTGTCTGGCAAGCGCTCCGATTGTATTTCTGCCATGAAAAGCTCTCAGCGAAAACTCATCTGCCTTGCAGATGCCGTTCGGAGTCGGCATAAAACATGTAGGTCCCGTCCGGCCAATTTGTAGGGAAAAATCAAGAGGAGCACGACGCAAATTGGAAGAGAAGCTCGGCCTTAGATCTCTTCGGAGGTTATCGCGCCTTACATTTATTTTATTTATTTATTTGAACTTTACGTAAAGAATTTTATTCAGCCGAAATGTTTTACGCACTTTATCAATATGTACTTGTTAATGCATTGTCCCAGTTTTTTCATATCTTGAAACATTCGATATCGAAAAAGTGGGCGTGGTTGCATTGGGATTTCGAGAATTGTTTGAGGTCAGAAAAGCTCACTTTTTGCTCACGTTATCGTGTTTGGGGGAGTTGGAAAGACAGATGGAAGGCTGGGTATAAAAAGTAAGCGTAATTTCAAACCGTTTCCGCCTATTTTTACTATAAAGAGTTATTTATTTGAAAACAATAATTTATTTTATATATAATTTGGGAGCGTGATATCAGGATAGACAAAGCGCCAGTTGTCCCGATTATACCTTGTAAAAGCCTTTTCTCCCGGGAGGGGGATTCGAACCCGCACTCCTCCTAAAGTTGAACTGTAACAAACACATTCAGTTAGGGCTATGACTTTGTTATTGTGTAATAAAAAAATTAGATTTCGGAAAATTTTCGTTGAATCAAAAAAGCAAAGAATACATGTGGCATTGAAATTTTGGACAGTTGACGTATTTTGCATCTTTAGGTCAGAGTGGCTACCGGTGCGAGAACCAGTCACTTAGGGCCCTAAAGGTCCCGTTGTGATACCACGTGGATCTCTCCCCTACTCAAGCCAACAGGTCGATTTAGCAAACGTCAGGAATTTCTTAGGTTCCAAGATAGCCAGATCACAAAGATCGTAAAAAAAGGAGTTGCCAGAAGTTCCTTCCCCTTGTGCCAAAGCGCCGGACAATCGCTCAGAAAATGCTTGACTGTTTCTATCTCCTCTTCGTCTTTGCAGCTCCTTCAGTAATCATTATATGGAGCACCCAGCCGTTGTGCATGCCTCCGCTTGCTATGTGGCCTGTTATAAGTCCCCCTTCCAAGAAGAAGGAGACGTCTCGTGCGTCTCGCGTCCCATTAAGGCCACACGAGGTTAGTGTGGTAGCAGGATTCAAGATTGCTCCACTTCACACCCGCTTCCCTAAGGAAAATCCCTTTTAAAGTTAGCTTACAGGTAGCAAGCGGTATGCTCAATCCCTTCCAAGACGACGAAAGCTTAATGGATGTGCCCCTCTTGCAAGTTCGTCAGTCATCTCTTTTCCCGGTACATCCGAGTGTCCAGGCACCCATACCAGACTAAGGGAAGTTTGCTCATCGATCTCGTTGAGAGATTTGCGGCACTTCTCTACTGTCCTGGACTTACATGAGTCCAATCCAAGCGCTTTTAGTACAACCTGGTTTTCAGAGTAAATACAAATTTCGATATAGCCGCTAACAGCATTTCTCAGGTGCTCGACGGCCTAGTTAATAGCAGCCACCTTCGCCTGAAAGACGCTGCAATGATAGGGTAGATTAAAGGATATATTACACCCTAGTTGAGGTGCAAAGACCCTACCTGCGACGCTACCCACCTTATTATCTAGTTTGAAGGCGTCAGAGTATATCTGCAGCCTATCGCTCAGGTCCGGCGGCTCCCTCGACCAATAATCACTGTCCGGAATTACAATCTCGTAATTCATATCGAAAAAGAAAGTATTGGTCTAACCACAGCAGTGTAGAGCCATAGAGTAATATCCGGCGATAGTCCCCATTTTCGCGCAACAGCACCCCTGCACAGTGCCACCGTTGCTTTTTTCACTCGCTTCTGAGCGTTTTCCCTTCGGGATAGTTTCCCGTTCAAAATTACTCCTAGGTATTTGACAGAGTCCTTAAGTGTCAGGGTAGTACGCGCTAGCACCGGCAACTGCAGCGCAGGTATCTTATATTTCCTAGTGAACAGAACCAGTTCAGTTTTGGCTGTATGGGCCGATAGAACTTTACTCCTGGTACAGTTCTCCACCAGTCTAGCTTAGTTTGCATTAGATCGCATAGTGTCTGCAGAAACTTTCCACTAACTAACGGCGCGAGGTCATCTGCATATGCGATTACCTTGCCGCAACGGTCCTTCTCAAGAGGAACCAAGAGCTCATTAAGTGTGGCACCCCATAGAAGTGGAGAAAGTACCCCACCCTGTGGGATGGCTCTCCATATGTGTTTGACCACCGTTGAGCCTGCGAGTTCGCAGCAGTAACTGCTGAACGAGTTTCACTAGCCCGAATAGTCCCCAAGCCGATTAGTGCATCAGTTATCGCAGAGGGCGTAACGTTGTTAAAATCTCCCTCAATGTCGAGAAAAAATATGAGTGTGAAGTCCTTGTGCGCCAATGATTTCTCGATCTGGGACACGACTGCATTCAATGCCGTTTCCGTGGACTTCTCCTTCATGTACGCATGCTGGGATATCGATAACTTTCCCTCCAAGGACTCCCTTAATGTAGAGTCCATTAATCTCTCGATCGTCTTGAGCTGGAAGGATGTCAGACAAATAAGTCTGAAGTCTTTAGGGGTCACGTGGCAATTCCTTCCAGCTTTTGGTATAAAGGTGACCCTTGAATCGTTCCAACCCTGTGGAATATGGGTAAGAGCACAAACTGCTTTCAAAATGTTATACATCCACAAAAAACTCAGTGCGGTTGATTGCTGGAGTTATACCCGGGCCAACCCATCAGGCCGTGGTGCTTGGAAGGGCTTGAACGACATTATAGCCCATTTAATTTTACCCATAGTAATGAACTTCCCCTCATACGGTTCACCAGTATGAGTCTCCCTCCAGTTCATTACTTCATCACTAGTGCCCGGAAAGTGTGTACTCAGGAGTAGGCAAAGGGTGCTCTCCGCCAAATCTGCCCATGTCCCATCAGATCTATGCAGGCATACCGTGACACTTTTTGGAGTACCATAGAGCACATTTCTGAGCCTAGATCCCTCAGACACCATCTCCATTTCTCTAGAAAACTTCCACCAAGAGGTCCTCTTCGACGACTTTAACAGTTTCTTATAATCCCCGAGAATGATTTTGTATGAGTCCCATTTTTCAGCCTCACTGGAGGCTTTAGCACGATTGAATGCTTTCCAATAAACCTTGCGTAGATTATCTAGGTCCGCGTTCCACCATGGTGGTTTGCTTTTACCCCTAGACTTCATTCTTGGACAGGCCTTATGAACACTAAATCCTGAGAGCCTCTTTTGAAGCTCCAAACTGTAGATACGCCAATTGGCTTTTTAAGGTTCCTATGCCAGACTGTTTTAACCGCCACCCAACCAAGGGCGAAGGGAACAAATCTATGATCCGAAAAACAATGGTTATCATGCCCATCCAATTTTGTATCATAGATTCCCCCTGCCTGAAATCAGGGTGACGTCCAAAACTTCCTGTCTGCTCTTAGTACCAAACGTGGTTGCCGAACTCCTATTACAAATCTAAAGTTATAATGAATAACAAAATCAAAGAGTCACTCGCGCTTCGTGGTGCGCATTGGCATCTCCCGCTAGTAGTAGTGGCCCCACGCGCCCAGAGCTATCTTGGTAACAAGCTCAGCCGGAGCCGACTCTTCGTGAGGAAAGTAAAAGGACGTCAGTGTAACATCAGTACCACGGACCGTCAACGTCATAGTTGTAGCATCCTCGTCGCTAAACTGGGGTAGAAAAAGAAAATTTAGTTCAGATCTTACCAAGATGCAATCTCTCAGTTTCCCGTGTGTGGCACCACTCACCAACGTCAGTTCTGCCGCTTTCAGCCCGCATGTCTTATTCCTTACTACCCAAGGCTCTTGGATAAGGGCTATATCAGCCGCCCCACTGGAAAACTGGAGCAGCAGCGCAGCAGGTTGGTTGATTTGAAGGACCCACACTAGGCTGACCGGCGATCACCTCCACCACTGTCAAGTCGCCGACTTCATCAGACATTGGCTCCTCTCCAGTGTAACCAGTAAGGAGGAGATCGAAGACGCGTCCCCGCCCAACGTATCATCCGTGCGTATGGCTAGGTGTATTGAAATATTGGTGAATAAGGATACGACGTCAACGTTATTTGTATATTATTTTTGTTCATAAATAAATACTCACGAGTATGGGGGAAGGCAGGTCAGCTGGGACATAGCCCCCATTTTCTCAGCAATACTTGTTAGAACCAGAGGGCGTCAGGTATCTCGAGGACAGCATTATAAGACACACTAACGTAGTGCCATTCATCCCATGAGCACGGTTTGGATAACACTCGGAATTACGGGTTTTATCGGGCACCTTATTCAGGGTGTGACTCTTCGCTACGTCTGGCCAGTCTTGAAGTAAGAATAGCCCCTGTTTACAAGAAACTTGGCCCTGAGTGAGGAAAGGGGGTACAGATGGGAGCTGGGAAAAGAAGGAAAATCTGGTTATAGGGAGGAAAAAAGGGTCACCGCTCGCATTCGCCGCCGAAGCTTCGCCAGGTATCACGCGAGAATGTTCCACCCCAATATGGGAGGCGGGTGGAAGCACCTATGAGTCTACGTTTTGGGATGACGGCGGGGTGTGCAAAGCGATAAAACCCTATCAAAGACACCCAATCCTAACTGGCAGTGTTAACTGATGTGATGATTTCAGTTACCAGTCAGATTTCTTACCTTACTTAGTTTTGGAATGTGAGCCTTTACAGATGTTTTCACATCAATTAAAATTAGGTGAAAATCTCATGCAATCTTTGTTTTTAGTTTAAAGTTTAAGGTTATAAACTACAACATACAATAATAAGATAAGAAATCGAAGTCATTAAATACAAAACATACATAAATAGATTGCAATAGATATGATACGAATGTGGAATTTTAGACAGCGGAAGCGAATGCCAGTTTAAAAATGTGTATACCCAGCTGTACCTGTACAAGGGATATTATAACTTTTAAGCATAAAAGTGGATTTTTTGCGGTATAAGGGTAGGAGAGTTGCTTCCTTACATATGCATAATAAAATTTTCAACATTGATTGATTGGGCTACGTCCGTCGGTTCGTCCATCCGATAACTTCAGCAATAGTTGGAATATATATTTAGGAAAATGCAGTCATGAAACAGTCCGGAGGTACACCCGAAATGAGCCATACATGTTTCCAATAAAAACCTGAAATGAATCCGAAATGGTCCCAAAATAAGCATGAATTGATTTCGGAAACAATCTCTACTAAGTCCCGAAACCATTCCCGAAAACCAGCTAAATAGTCCCGAAGACAGTGCAAAAATTATATAGAAATGATTTCAAAATAAGTCCCGGTTTGAATGACCATCATCATTAAAACAATCGCGAAGTGATACCGAAGTAGTCCAAAATTATACTGAAATCCTACCTTAAAAGCCCCAAATTGGAAGGCGAGGGGACGGACTCACTTTTTCAAGATCGATTTATATAGCTATTTTACACAAAATTGTTGATTCTTGTCAAAAAGACTCAGAGCTGTAAAAATTTAAAAACTACCATCGACATTACTCACTCTTCCAAAACTGTTTAGACCTCGACCTATATATTTGGCCGTTATACCCAAAAGCATTGGTCTAGAGTCAGTGGTGCTCTCAAAAGCTTCGCAGAGTGTACGAAATTTATTTGGCATGCACCTAGATGTCGCGTGAGAGTAGCAACTGAAAACTTTCAGAAGACGCAGTGAATCCGTTTTCACTTGTACTTCAAGCAATAAACACCATTCTCGGTATTGTTCACCGGAGGATGAGGGAAGCAACGTCAACACTGCTCACTTTTCCACAGTTGATTCAGTTTCGATCTAAGTAGCACAGATGGGTATCTGTTATTGTTTAAGGTCAAATAGTCTCAGAGTTAAAATGATAAAAAAATCCCAGAGTGAGATTTCATTAAAATGGCTTAGACCTTAACCTATTTAACCCCCATATATAAATTAAAATTACAAAAAAAAAACATGGTCAATATAACTTTCCCTTAAAAAACTTTTTTTTTATTTTTTTTAAAAAACAAATAGATTATTTTCGTCATTTAAATCCAACCCGCCGTACCGGCAGAAATTATCAAAATGTTTTGTTTTATTGAAAATCTACAGGTAGGTATTTAATGTTTCGTTTTAGCCAAGCTTCAGCTTTCTCAGTAGTATATATATCCAATGAAAAACAAGAACATATTGGTATATTTTCACAAACAACATTTTATTTCAGCACATACTTCCACATTCGCTCAAGATCCGATACAAATTTCTTTCGAATACCTTTGTGAATAGTCGTAATATCCCTGTAAAATCCCACATATTATGACTAATCATTCCAATGAAATTAATAGTTAAATGGATATTTTTGCGTCACTTTCATTGCCATCGCACGAATACCAACCCAAGCCTCTTTCACCCATCGGTCAATCTCAGATGCTGGTGGATCAAAGCCACTACTCCCAGCATAGGGTAACTCCATTGTATAAGATATAGGGAAGCCAACATCAAAAGCATAATCATCTGCACCACCACCAGCTATATCGTAAACTAATGATATTTGTCCAAAATCATATTCGGTACGATTTTATGCGTGTATAGCTTCGGCGCCAACGGAGACCACTTCGTGTAGATCCTGCCAAGTTTCTGGTTGAATACTGAAACTTGCAAAACAAATTATAAAAATATACGACAAGATCAATCTTAGAGTATTGGACAGACCAGATAGTGGATTCGTTATCAATACGCATGGGAATATGTATGTGTTTCGCATTACGAAGATCAGCCTTCTGAGCCATTATAATAACTGCGATTTAGGCTTGAAAATAAACAAATTATACAACTGAACCACATCAGAGGTAACTTTACCAGAAACAAATAAATTCTTATCAGTAGCAAGCGATTACCAAGAGTTATTTTTTATTATCGGCTAATTATCGGTAGCAAAACTATCGTCGAGTTATCGGTTTGCTGTCTTATCAGTTTACAATCGACGGGTTACAGATGTGTGATTTAGGTTCTATCGGTATGAGTTTCATACCATACCATCATCGATAGCTCTGCAGTAACAAATCGATAGCATGAAGATAACAATGCGATATTGTAACGATAACAAATCACAATTTTTATTTTTTAATCGATGAATTTTTGATAAAAATGGCTAATTTTTGAATAACACGTCGATAAATTTTCGGTAGTTTATTGATAACTTTCAAAAATGTATCAATAACTTTCGATAACTATTCGATACGAAATTTATTGTTTTTAATAAAAAATCGATAATATTCCGATAACAAATGACACCGTTAAAAAATATTATAAAAAATCGGTAAATTTCGATGAGTAATTAAGAAATTTTCGATAGCAAATCGATAAAAACCCGATAAATCGTCGATAAAAAATTGATAACTTTTATTTACAATTCGACGATAACACACTAATAACAAACCGATAACTCATCAATAAGAAATAGATGACGTGCCCATAACCCGGCGATAACAAACCGATAACTCGTGGATTACCGGTACCTCACCAAAGACTCATTTATAACAAACCGTTAACACTTCGATAACAAATTTACAGTTCAGTTTTGACTTCAAATATTTCCTTTTCTTTCCTTTCATTTGCATTCCATACCTTTCCCTTTGTTTACTTTCTTTTCTTTGTCCTATTTTTATTTCCGTCTCTTGCCTTACCTTGAATTGCTGTCTGATTTCGCTCATATCAACTCCACTACGTACATTGTTCCCACATTAAATTGTATTTACTACACTTACACACACACTACGCTTACATTACCTTCTTTCCTCCCCCATACAGCATACCACTCTCTACACTTGAAATTATGGACTCTCTACATATACATATCCCCTACAACATACAACTTGTAAAGATTACGCTTACGTTTGTACTAACACTCTACACCTTACGATTTCATTCAGGATTCCCCTTACTGTGAGCAAAGATATTTACACCAAAAACTGATTTTTTCATCAAAGTGAATCCGATAGCGCAAACTCACGTTTCCAGGCAAATGGATAGAGTAGTCCAGGATAAAATGCGTGCACGGTCAAATACATTACAC
This sequence comes from Eurosta solidaginis, assembly GCF_040869045.1. Lineage (NCBI taxonomy): Eukaryota > Metazoa > Arthropoda > Insecta > Diptera > Tephritidae > Eurosta > Eurosta solidaginis. The sequence goes on from NC_090323.1 coordinate 173,750,862, forward strand.
CACGTCCGCGCAACGAATGCATAATATCACGCACCACTATCGTTTCAGTTTCGGAAAATGGATGTGGCCCTCCATAAAATCTCGACGAAGGATCATCAGATGTACCCGTTTCCATCCAATGAATATCAAAATTACGATTCGGATCGGTGCCATAGTACAATGTGCCATTTATTCCGAACGGCTGTCGCGTCTTACGCCACTGTCTATTATCACCCATTAACTGCATAAACTCATAACCATCCGGATTTACCATCGGTAATACAAGAAAGTCATAATCATGTAAAAGCTCAGCATGTGCATCATACTTCTCAACTAATTCCCCAATTACGTACAAGACAGTCATATGAGAAATTCATTCACTTGCATGAAAACTGCAATCAATAAAGATCACATTCTTACGCGCACGCCTATCACCATTAGTTATTGTAATCGTTTTTAGTAGACGTCCTTCGTATGATTTACCGAATACACGCACAAATTCACGTGATGGATAACGTCGTGCCAAAAAATCTAGGTAAGCATTGGTTTCGTTATGCGTGTAATAAGGATCTGTGGTAAGACGAACTGTGCCCGAATATGGCTTTCTCTCACGTAACGTGCGATGCTCAATAACTCGCTCTTCTAGTGTGCGGCCTTAGTTGATATCACGCACGACCATCGATAGTTCTATTGCCTGAATGCCTGCCTTAAAGTCTTCTTCGCTCTCAGGCGAAACGAGCACGGTAGTGGGTTGACCAAGTTTACGACTGACGGAAAAATAAACATATTCCTCTTCAGTTTGTTTGCAAAATTTACGCAAGTTCTCTAGTTGTTCTGTGGTCTGTGGTGTGACATCGAAAACTTTCCAGCCATAAATAATCATAAGTTGAATTAAATTTCTTCGAAATTGTTTATCCCCTTTCTATATTACTTTTCATATTTCGCTGCACTTATAAGCGCTAGATCCACAAACAATATCGTAAATAATCGCAGTAATTTTTTCAACATTCTTATGGGTGGCGTAGATAGTATACTAAACACTGCTAAATTGAAAACAAAGACTTTATCGTTGGCACATTTTTGTTAAGTCTTATCAATACTCATTAGGTGCATTTTGATGCACTTAATTGACATTAACACATATCGAAGGTACGGTGTTCGAAACCCAATTCGGTTAATTGGGAGGTCTAGGCCTTTCAACAAAAAACTATCTGCAGTTTGTCACCTGCATAAAATGGCATGTTTAGGGCATTAGTGAAAAGAAAAAAAGCTTGGCCTAAGGTTTGTCACAGATAAACTCAAATTCAACTTAGATCTGCTTGTCATAAAACCAATTAATTAGTTAGTCATTGTTGAATTTAAAAATTTTAATAGAACGATCCTTATCAATATGGTTTCTTTAGTGGTATTAACTAGAACAGCAGTAGCAATAAACAAAATAACGCCTATATTAGCTTCACTTGTATGTTTGTAATTCTCTAGGCTTGGGGCGAAAAGAGACCCATCTAGCGGCAATTATTGAGGAAGGCAGTGGTTAAGTAACTCGCTACAAAACGAGTTCTGCTTAATAGCGTAGACACGAACCTCTATGCTACGGCCTGTTGTTTAGCTTTTTATACCTTTAATGAACATAAAATGGAATATTAACTTTGGTCCGATGTTTGTAACGTTGAAAAATATAGAAGATAGACTCACCGTTAAGTATACCAAATTGATCAGGGCGACGAACTGAGTTGATATAGCCATGTCCGTCTGTCCGTCCGTCAGTCTGTCTGTTTGAACGCAAACTGGTCCCTCAAAATTTGAGATATCTCAATGAAATTTGGCACAAGGATGTATTTTTGTATTATATTAGACATTTGTCGGATCCAATCGGATCGGACCACTATAACATATATCTCCCATACAACCAATCGTTCAGATAAGACGATTTTGGTCATTCCTGCAGCAATTTAGAAAGTATAAACGTGAAACCCGGTTATACATATTCTAATATAGAAGATATTCTGAAAAAATCACTTTGATAGGAGCTATATATAGTTATATCCCATACAACCGATCGTTCAGATAGAAAGATTTTTGGCCATTTCTCCCTTAATTTAGAAAGTATAAACGTGAAACTCGGTGATATATATTTTAATATATCGTAGAAGATTTTCTGAAAAATTCAGTTTGATCGGAGCTAACTATATACCTATCCCATACAACCGATCGTTCAGACAGAAAGTTTTTTGGCCATTTCTCTCTCAGTTTCCAATATAAAAACGTGAAACTTGGTGATATACATTCTAATATATCATAAAAGATTCCCTGTAAAACTTATTTCGATCGGAGCTATATATAATATATATCCCATACAACCGATCGTTCAGAGAAGGGGGTTTTTTGTCATTTTTTCATATTTATCTTAAAATCGTTTAAGTATGTACATCTGTTCACTATTTATTTCTTATCTTATACAGTGCATTATTTGGAGATTACGAATGGGATAAGATTATTGTTCAGCGCCATTCATGAAAGATACGAAGTCTTCGGCACAGCCGAAGACAGTCCCGTCCTTACTTGTTTTTTTTATACTCAGTTGAGCAGAGCCCACAGAGTATATTAAGTTTGATTGGATAACGGTTGGTTGTACATATATAAAGGAATCGAGATAGATATAGACTTCCATATATCAAAATAATCAGGATCGAAAAAAAATTTGATTGAGCCATGTCCGTCCGTCCGTCCGTCCGCCCGTTAACACGATAACTTGAGTAAATTTTGAGGTATCTTGATGAAATTTGGTATGTAGGTTCCTGAGCACTCATCTAAGATCGGTATTTAAAATGAACGATATCGGACTATAACCACGCCCACTTTTTCGATATCGAAAATTTCGAAAAACCGAAAAAGTGCGATAATTCATTACAAAAGACAGATAAAGCGACGAAACTTGGTAGACGAGTTGAACTTATAACGTAGAATAGAAAATTAGTAAAATTTTGGACAATGGGCGTGGCACCGCCCACTTTTAAAAGAAGGTAATTTAAAATTTTGCAAGCTGTAATTTGGCAGTCGTTGAAGGTATCATTATGAAATTTGGCAGGAACGTTACTCCTATTACTATATGTACGCTTAATAAAAATTAGCAAAATCGGAGAAGGACCACGCCCACTTTTAAAAAAAAAATTTTTGAAGTAATATTTTAACAAAAAATTTAATATCTTTACAGTATATAAGTAAATTATGTCAACATTCAACTCCAGTAATGATGTGGTGCAAAAAAATACAAAAATAAAAGAAAATTTCAAAATGGGCGTGGCTCCGCCCTTTTTCATTTAATTTGTCTAGGATACTTTTAACGCCATAAGTCGAACAAAAATTAACCAATCCTTTTGAAATTTGGTAGGGGCATAAATTTTATGACGTTAACTGTTTTCTGTGAAAATGGGAGGAATCGGTTGATGCCACGCCCAGTTTTTATACACAGTCGACCATCTGTCCTTCCGTTCGGCCGCGTACACGATAACTTGAGCAAAAATCGACATATCTTTAATGAACTTAGTTCACGTGCTTACTTGAACTCACTTTATCTTGGTATGAAAAATGAACGAAATCCGACTATGACCACGTCCACTTTTTCGATATCGAAAATTACGAAAAATAAAAAAATGCCATAATTCTATACCAAATACGAAAAAAGGGATGAAACATGGTAAGGTAATTGGATTGTTTTATTGACGCGAAATATAACTTTAGAAAAAACTTTATAAAATGGTTGTGACACCTACATATTAAGTAGAAGAAAATGAAAAAGTTCTGCAGGGCGAAATAAAAAACCCTTAAAATCTTGGCAGGTATTACATATATAAATAAATTAGCGGTATCCAACAGATAATGTTCTGGTTCACCCTGGTCCACATTTTGGTCGATATCTGTAAAACGCCTTCACATATACAACTACCACCACTCCCTTTTAAAACTCTCATTAACACCTTTGATTTGATACCCATATCGCACAAACAAAGTCTAGAGTCACCCCTGGTCCACCTTTATTGCGACACCTCGAAAAGGCGTCCACCTATAGAACTAAGGCCCACTCCCTTTTTAAATACTCATTAACTCCTTTCGTTTGACACCCATATTGTACAAACAAATTCTAGGGTCACCGCTGGTCCACCTTTATGGCGATATCTCGAAAATGCGACCACCTATACAACAACCACCACTCCCTTTTAAACCCCTCATTAATACCTTTAATTTGATACCCATATCGTACAAATTCTAGAGTCACCCCTGGTCCACCTTTGTGGCGATATTTCGAAACGGCGTCCACCTATAGAACTAAGGCCCACTCCCTTTTAAAATACTCATTAACACCTTTCTTTTGATACCCATATTGTACAAACAAATTCTAGGGTCACCCCTGGTCCACCTTTATGGCGATATCTCGAAACGGCGTCCACCTATGGAACTAAGGATTACTCCCTTTTAAAATACTCATTAACACCTTTCATTTGATACCCATATCGTACAAACGCATTCTAGAGTCACCCCTGGTCCACCTTTATGGCGATATCTCGTAAAGGCGACCACCTATACAACAACCACCACTCACTTTTAAAACCCTCATTAATACCTTTAATTTGATACCCATATCGTACAAACACATTCTAGAGTCACCCCTGGTCCCCTTTTATTTCGATATTTCGAAACGGCATACACCTATAGAACTAAGGCCCACTCCCTTTTAAAATACTCATTAACACCATTCGTTTGATGCCCATATTGTACAAACAAATTCTAGGGTCACCCCTGGTCCACCTTTATGGCGATATCTCGAAACGACGTCCACCTATGGAACTAAGGATTACTCCCTTTTAAAATACTCATTAACACCTTTCATTTGATACCCATATCGTACAAACGCATTCTAGAGTCAACCCTGATCCACCTTTATGGCTATATCGCTAAATGGCGTCCACCTATAGAACTATGGCCCACTCCCTCATAAAATACTCTTTAATGCCTTTCATTTGATACGCATGTCATACAAACACATTCCAGGGTTTCCCTCGGTTAATTTTCCTACATGGTTATTTTCCCTTATGTTGTCACCATAGCACTCAACTGAGTATGTAATGTTCGGTTACACCCGAACTTAACCTTCCTTACTTGTTTTAAACTATATTTATGTTATTGAGTAAATAATTTATTTATTAAATCATTTTTCACCTTCAAGACCGTGGTTTTTCGTAAAACAGATAATGGCCATGCTTCGCGTCTCCCTTTTCCGAATTCTCTTCAGATTTCTTGAACTTTTATTTTTACTCTTGAATTTAATATTAGCTGTGTTTTTTTTAAATCCATACACATATACACTTAAACTTTATATGGACTGCTATACTTCTGAAATTGCTCCGCAGATAATTAGCACTCATAAATTTCAGTAAGCATTATACTCAGATGCAACTGAAATGTGTGTCTATGTATTACCTCTACAAATGGTGTATGTCCACTATTCGCCGCAACCGATTCAGCTATAGGTTATACACTATGGCCAACAGAGGCGTGTCTCCGCTTTTCGGCACAACCCGTTCTGTGGCTAGTTATTTAACCACTGCCACTAGATGGGTCTTCCAAATATTATCTAAGTGAGGATAAACGTTAGGAAGAAATTACGTTAAACCTCTTATCTGAAAAGTCGGTTGTATGAGACAAATGTTATATATATGACCGATCTCGACAATTTTAGAAAATTACGTATGCCTTATGTCTAAATATCCTGTAAGATATCAATCTTCCAGCTGTTATATGGAGCAATGACGAAAGCCCTCTTTTTCGAAAAATGTTATAGGGTGATATATCGTATAGTGACCCGATCCGGTCGGTTCCAACAAATGATTAATCGAACACCCAAATATACCAGCTCACCGAATTTGAACCAGATATCTCAAAAAATTAGGGGGCTAGTTTGCTTTCGAACAGACAGACAGACAGACAGATCGACAGACAGATAGACGGACATCGCTAAATCAACCCAGCTCGTTATCCTGATCATACTTATTGGGGGAGGGTCTATCTCTTCTCCTTTAAAGACTTACAATTTCGAGAATCGTGACAAGCTTAACGTACCATTTCGTTTTCATTATTAAAGCCAAAAAATTATAAAGGTAGCTAGTTTTATGTAGGTTTGTTTAAAATTCCTTGACTTGAAAGCACAATGCGGGAAATATTTTGAAGACGTCTCCAAACGATACGACTCTAATTAACCCAAAGAAAATCCTGAAATAATCCGGAGATAGTCCCGAAACGATACCGAAAGCAATTCCAAAATTATCCAAATATGATACCAAGATAATGCAGATAAAAAGAGTTTTGCACTGGGGTCCTTAAACCAGACGCGCAATAGTCCCGAAATAGCCCCCCGGTTAGGTTAGGTTGAAACTGGCCGGTCAATAAAGACCTCACATAGACTGAATGTGTGCAAAGTGTTACCAGAATTTTTTTGACGACGAAATGGAAAAATCTCAACTAGGCATCAGTATTTACATTATAGAATAACTCCGCCATATTAGCGAATCCTGGAATTGCTGTCTCGAGATCTGGCAACTCTGCCGCCCTTGGAGTAGCTGGAGCCTTGACCTGGTGAGCGCCAGGCAAGAACACAAAACGTGCTCAGCCGTTTCTTCTTGCAGGTCGCGCTTCTCACGTCTTCTGTACTGACGAGGCTTTACTTAAAAACATGTGCCGCCAGTAGGCAGTGTTTAGTTAGTATGCCCATCTTCAGGCTATATTCTTGTATCTTAAGAGATATGAGCAACCTTGTATGCAGCAAGAGAATAAGAAGGAAAGAACAGAACAGGATTAGCCTTGTTTCATTGGGCCACATGAGGGCAGTGCATCAATCAGCTTAAATGATATATAATGGCTCCGAAGTAGCACTTCCAAGCACTTTTCGTGCTCTGGTGATACTAGCGCACTTGAAATTTTATCCACCTGGCGTCCGAGTGTGAGGAAATGATATTTGTCCTCTGCATGATTAAAAAGCTCCAGTATAGTTTGAAGTTGGATTAGCGACTCCGGCTTATCCAATAAACTGCACTATCTCTAACAAATGTATTGCCAGTGATTATTAAGGCACACGATAGCGGTTTCAGTAACAGCCTGTGATTATTTCATTGATATCTTGGGACTTGTTTCTTCACTTCCCGACATATCAGGAACTAATGCTATATCAACGTCAGCAGTGCTGGGAAGGTAACATCAAACAAACCAGAGCCGCCGTTGGTTTCGAAAGCTTGCTGTAGCAAACACCATTCAGTGTCGAGATAAAATCGTCTGTTACCATTGTAACCAGCATTTGCCGAGCTTCGAAAACACAAAGACAAAAATTACCCGGAAAGTAATACCTACCTAATCCGAAGTTAGTTCCGATGCGATTCCGAAAGCAATCTTAGAACTATTTTGAAACATTCCCGTATCCATCCCGAAAAGAACTTCGCAACCGCTCTAAAATATTCACATATTATATAATAGTCTCGAAAATATTCCCAAAATGATCTCGAAATGGGCGCGAAAGTAATTCCAAAACATCCCGAAATCGCCTCAGAACAAACTGGAAAGTAGTCCCAAAATCATCTCTGAAAAGTTCCGTAACTATCCCGAAACAGTCCAGAAATAATCCTTGAAGCAATACTGAGACAAACTATTCAATCAAGCCTGGAAAATTCCACAGCGGTTAACTCTCCACCCGGTAGACCTGTATGGCAAACTGCAAGCAAGTTGTTATGCAGATAGACTGAATGCACTGGAACGACATCAAATTTTGGTTCTGCATGCATTCTAAGGAAGATTTCCGAAGCATGCACTCTCTCTTGACAACAAGATCTCCGTTAGAGTTCCAGAGACGCACGAATGGAACGATAACTTTACTCTAGACACGGAGTTCACGGCCGTCTCATATGGCTCCAAACTTAATGTCAATATTGGTAATAGTATCTACTATGAAGATTTTACAGCTAAAACTTAAATATTGGACTGCCGAGCAATTATAACGTCTTTCAGGTGGAATAAACATAGAGGAAGCCACTCAATCTGTGGCAAATTAGTATAACAGCAGAAACCCTTCAAGGTAGCTAAGGATTGCAGACAGTTGTTCAACGAACTGCCTTTCGGTGCACCACCGCCCGCAGGGATTTGGGCGGAAGGTCAGTGTTTTTGTTGTCAACTGTCCTACCAACGAGCAAGCGGGAAGTCTACTGATCAGTCCAAGTTAAACCAGCTGAGAGACTCTTTATATTTTCACCATGAATGATAATGACAGATGGACACTGAAGCCCACATGTGAGGTATAGAGACAAATTTAGCTGCACATAAATGAACCAGTTTCCTAGACAATATGAATCGTTTCTCTTTAAATTAATTGATGAGGTTAATATCGATTCACTGTCTTATGGGAATACACGAATCATATTAAGATCTAAAGGCAGGGGTCTCTTTCTCACTCAGTGGTACCACAATGAGCTAACAACTATAATTTAATCATCGGTGAAATCGCTTTGAATTCCTCTACAACAACAACTGCCTTATTTCAACAAGTAATTTTAGTACCGGTTAAGTATGTAGTCCGTGGGGAATAAATTGATAAGAGTATTAGTGAGCCATCTAGCTTAAAAAGTTAAATTATGCTACAAATACAAAAGTTTTCATTTCATTGGATATTTTCCTGTCACTCTCTTCATCATAGCACGAATACCCGTCCAGCTTTCCTTCCCCAAATGATCAATGGCAGATGCTGGCGGATCAAAGCCGCTGCCACCTTTAGGCAATTCCATTGTAGAGACTATAGCGAATCCATCATTGAAAGCATAATCATCGCTCGCACCAGCTGACTCGCCATAAAGCTGCGTTGATGAGCCCCATGCATACTCACGCCCACTATATGCGCGTATAGCAGCGGCGCCAACCGACGCCACCTCATCGAGATCCTGCCAAGTGTCTGGAAGTTCGCTGAAAGGCACAACATGTCTGTAAGCTCAAAATAAAATGATTCGTGTATACTTACGGTCCCCATCCCCACGGATACAAGAGCATGCTGCCATATGAATGCAAAGTCAAATACATGACACCACGTACGCGCAACGTGTGCATAATATCACGTACCACCATCGCTTCTGGCTCGGAAAATGGACGCGGTCCGGCAAAAATATCTGAGCATGGATTTGCAGAAGTACCTTTACCTCGCTAATGTAGGTCGAGATTACGATTCAGATCCGTACCAACACAAACCGTGCCATTTTCTTCAACTGGTTGACGTGTCTTGCGCCACATTCTTGTATTCGACGATAATTGTGTATATTCGTAGCCATCAGCATTTACCACTGGTTATATCAACATTCATGTTGATATTTAAAAAAAACTTTTATTTTGGTTTATAATATAAAATTTATTTTTGTTTATTTTTGAGTTTAGATATTTTCCAACTAATTAGAATTTTCTTTTTTTGAAATTATTCAAAATTTTAAGTTAACACGAAAACTCAATTAAAATTATTTTAAAAATTAAAGTAAAGAGTACAAAGTAGTTAACACTATATTTACTCCCCCTCCAAGAAAATTTGAAACAAACAAATTATTAATTAATATTAAATGTAACCTTTTTTTGTTTTTTGTTGCTTAATGTATTTGTATTTAAATTAGTGTTAATAAGTATGTTTGCTGGTTTAAGTAAATCAATTGAAATATTTTTAATAGTATTATTGTATTGAATTGTAAATGTTTTATGTTTCTTAGATATAACTTTAAAAGGTCCTTCATAAGGTGATTCTAAATTAGATTTACGAAGAACTTTAACAAAAACATACTCACAATTTTCTAATTGTTTAGGAACGAAAACATTTTCTTTGTTATGATGAAAAACTTTAGAACGAACAAGTGAAAAATATTCTCTTATTTTATGAAGAGCGTCATTAGAAAAATCATGTTCTTTATTACTATTTGAAATAATTAATTTACCAGGTATTCTAAGTGTTTGGCCATAAACAAGTTCAGCAGATGAACATTTTAAATCTTCTTTAATAGAAGTTCGTAAACCAAGTAGAATGAATGGTAAAATGTCAGACCAATGAACCGAGTCGTTTGATGCTATAATTGCTGCTTTTAAAGTTCGATGAAATCTCTCTATCATGCCATTTGCTTGGGGATGGTAAGGAGATGTATGAATTTTATGAGAACCTAAAAGTTTAGTTAATTCTGTAAAAAACTTTGAGGTGAATTGTGAACCTTGATCTACTGTAATATTTAATGGTATACCAAATCGTGGTATATAATTTTGAATAAAAGTTTTTACTATAGTATTTGTTGAAATATCTTTAAGCGGATAAGCTTCAGGCCAACGTGAAAATCTGTCAATAATTGTTAAAATATAACAATTTCCATTTGAAACTGGAAGAGGTCCAACAATATCCATATGAATATGTTGAAAACGGCCTGATGGTATTTGAATTTTTTGGATAGGAGATTTAGTATTCTTGAAATTTTGGATTTTTGACAATTGATGCAAGATGAAGTCCAATCGTTAATCTCTTTACGCATGTTTGGCCAATAATATTTATTTTGAATTAATTTTCTAGTTGTTCTTATACTTGGATGAGATAATGAGTGAATTTTGTCAAATATAATTCTTCTCATAGAATGTGGAACATAAGGTCGAAAAGGTTGTAGAGAAACATCACACCATATATTTAAATTAATAACTGGAATATGAATTTCCTTTAAATTATTTTTAGAATTTTGATCAGAAATGGTTTTTTGTAAAAATGTATCAGTTTGTTGTTCTTTATATAAAGTTTCTAAATTTATATCTTGAGTTGAAATTGCATTTATTTCTGGAATACGGGAAAGTGTGTCGGCAACTATGTTGTCTTTTCAACGTATATATTGAATATCATTTGTAAATTGAGCAATATATTCAAGATGACGTAGTTGACGAGGAGATCTATCTACTTTAGAATTTAGAACATGAATTAAAGGTTTATGATCAGTATAAATTGTAAAAGTTCTACCTTCAAGAAAATGTTTAAAATGTTTAATTGAATTATAAATTGCCAAAAGTTCACGATCAAATGTTGAATATTTAATTTCTGTTGTAGTTAATTTTCTTGAAAAATAAGCTAAGGGTTCTAGTATATTATTGCTAGTTTGTTGAAGAACTGCTCCAATAGCAACATTTGATGCATCTACTGCTAATGATAAAGTACCATTTTTGTCGAAATGTGTAAGTAAAGTATTTTTAGCAAAAAGTTTTTTAACATTTCCGAAAGCTGTTGTGGTTTCATTTGTCCAATTTAATTGTTTGAGTTTGTTTTTAATTGCATGTGTTAATATTTCATGCAGAGGACTAAGTTCTGTTGCTAACATTTTAATATATCTGTGATAGTAATTTATCATACCTAAAAATTTTTGTAATTTATTTATAGAAATTGGTTTTTCAAAATTTGTTATGATTTCAATTCTATCTAAAGATGGTTTAATACCTTCGCCTGAAATTTCGTAACTTAAAAAATTTAATTTATTTACACCGAGAGTACATTTTGAAGGTTTGATATTTAAATTATATTCTTCAAGTCTTTTGAAAACTGATTTTAAATGATTTATATGTTGATCTTCATTATCACTGGCAATAAGAATGTCATCAATGTATGTAAATACAAAATCGAAATCAGAAAATACTTCATTAATAAAGCGTTGGAAAGTTTGAGCACTGTTTCGTAAACCGAAAGGCATTCTTACGAATTCAAACATTCCAAAAGGGGTAGTTATTGCAGTTTTATGAATGTCTTCTTCTGCCATTGGAATTTGGTGGTAAGCACGCACAAGATCAATTTTGGAAAAAAATTGTTTGTTTTTTAAATCAATTGTTAAATCGTGAATATGTGGTAAAGGATACCGATCGGGTGTAGTAATAAAATTAAGTCTTCGATAGTCTCCGCAAGGTCTCCAATCATTTGGTTCTTTTTTAGGAACGAGATAAAGTGGAGATGCAATAGGAGAATTTGAGGGTCTGCATATACCAGTTTTAACTAAAAATTCAAATTCAGCTTTAGCAATTTTAAGTTTGATTGGATCAAGACGTCTGGGTTTCGAAAATGGTAAAATACCTTTTGTTTCTATCCTGTGAACCGTATGGTGTTTAACTTTTTTAGTATAATCTGGTTCGCAGGTAATAGATGGAAATTCATTAAGTAATTTTGAAAACTTATTTTCGACAATAGGAATTTTGAGTGAGAAAATATCAGAAAATCCAGAAGATCCAGTAACTTTAATTTTTGTAGTAGAATCCATTATTTCTTTATTTTTAATATTGACAATAATTCCGAATTTTTCTAAAAAGTTTGCTCCTAAAATTGGTGTATCGATATTCGCAATAATGAATGGAAATTCAAAATCTCTTCTTAAACCTAAATCAATTTTAAGTAGTTTTGTACCGAAAGTTTCAATTGAAGAACCGTTTGCTGCAGTCGAAGTAAGATCCGAATTTCTTTTATAAATTTTAAATTTAGAAAAAGGAATAACTGATACAACTGCACCGGTATCGATAAGAAAATTAAGTTTATTGAATTTATCAAATATGAAGAGGCGACGAGTAGGTTTAATAATAGTTCCATTATCCGTCACCGTCATAATGGATCGTTTCAGTTTAAATTTTGTTCGTAATTTGAATTATGATTTTGATTAAAATTGCATGGGGGTATACATTTGAGAGCGTTATTCTTAAATTTTGTGTGATACCAACAAATAGTTGTTTGTGAATTAAAATTACGATTGTTTGAAAAATTTCTTGATCCTGAAAAATTTCGAGATTTAGATCTATTTCTATCTTTAGATCTTGAACGGATTTGTAATTGATTAATATCATTAGAAATTTTATTTAAATTTTGATAAATAGTCGTAGTTAATTCAGTTAAATTTTTAACGCATTGTTCTAAAATATTATTATTTATACTTGAGACTACAGGAGATTTGGAAGAATGAGGTTTATTGATTAAATCAAAAAGTTTGTCAGCTAAAATAATAATTTCATCTCTGTTTTGATTATTATTGGAAGTCAAATGAATTTGTATTTCTTGTGGTAATTTATGAATCCACAATTTAAAGAGTAATTCTTGGCTAACTATGGAGGCAGAACCTATAAGTGATTTCATAAATCTGAATAATTCAGATGGTGAACGATCATCAAGTTCAGTTTTTGAAAATAATTGTTCTAATCGTTTTTCTTCGCTAAGAGAAAATCTTTCACATAGAACTTTTTTGATTGTATCATATTTATTAAAAAGAGGAGGTGGGTTAATAACATCTAAAATTTTAGATATAGTATCTCGTTGAAGAGTAATTAGAATATTTTGAAATTTTAAATTATCATCATTGATATTGTTAATTTCAAATTGTCCTTCAGCAAGCAAAAACCAGGCATCAGGACAATCTTGCCAAAATTGTGGTAATTTAATAGATTTAGTAGAAGGAAAATTTGTAAAGTTATCTTGTGTTGAAGTATTTTGTGTTGTATTAGAGATGTTGTTTTGTGTTGTATTAATGTTAGAATTTTGAGTTGTATTGTGAGTCATGATGTTATTTGTATGGTTGATATTTTGATTTTCTGAATTTGTAAATTTACGAGTTCGTATTGGTGAACGTAGAACTATATGAAAAGAAATTTAAATGAAAAATTTGAAAATAAGAAAATATTTAAGAATTTTTTGGAAAGGGAGTTAACAATTTAAATACAATATTTAATTTTATATAAAAAATAAATAAATTTAAATAACGTATATTAAAATTTTTAAGATATAAAAATAATCTTAAAATAAATTTGAAAGTTAAAAGGTTTAAAATTTTAATTTAAATTATAATTGAAAAATTTAAATTTAATATTAAAATAAAAATTATACTTATATAAAATTAAATTTAATAAAAAAATATTAAAATTAATAAGTAGTAGTTGATTGATGATTGTTTAAAAATATCTTGAAATTAATATATGGATTGTTTGATATCGTAATTCTTTTAAAATATGCAATGGCTTTGTTGTTTTCTTTGTAAATCTCTTAATTTTCATCGTGATGTCTTCATTTTAAATCTGTTCTTGTGTGTATTGCGCGCAAAATTGTTGTTGTGGCTTGGATAACTCAATCGTTGCTTTTAAGAGTATTAGGTTGTAAATGTTTTAATTTTGTTTACACACACGTTTTTAGAGTTTTTTATGTTTTTAATTTGATTTTCAACATTTATTCTATGTTTTAATGTTTCGTATATATAATTTACAGCGACTGTTATATGAAATTTGCACAGAATGTTGTTGTATTGCTTCACTAAGTTTAGTATAGCTTTTGAGAAATTGAAGCGATTCAGGCAATGTTTCGAGAAGATTTTTAGATAAATTAACGTATGTAGCTAATATGCTCTCTGATTTCGTTTGGAATACCTCATCAAGAATTGTTGAAAGATATTGCATTGTCATTACAGTCGTCAGTTGGACGACGTGGGCTATTCAAACTATCTACACTCATGTTATATGAACTATTTGGTATAAATGAAATTGTCGATGATGTCGATGATGTATCACTTTGATAAAGATGTTGTTGTTTTTCGATAGAGGCACACGCACGTTCACATAATGTTCATAGAATACGCGTAGTATGGATTTAATCGAATTGCCGTCGATTTGTAAGTTAATTAAATGTGCCAAGGAGGTCAATGACAATGGTAGATTAGTTGTTGAATTATTCGTAAAATCAAGTTTTATTAGATTTTTTAACAGCGAAATTTCATCCGGAATTTTCGTAATTTTGTTATCGCGTAAATCGAGAGTAGGTCAGAAGGATCGTTGGTAGGATCGCCAATATATCAACATTCATGTTGATATTTAAAAAAAACTTTTATTTTAGTTTATAATATAAAATTTATTTTTGTTTATTTTTGAGTTTAGATATTTTCCAACTAATTAGAATTTTCTTTTTTTGAAGTTATTCAAAATTTTAAGTTAACACGAAAACTCAATTAAAATAATTTTAAAAATTAAAGTAAAGAGTACAAAGTAGTTAACACTATACTGGTAACAACACAAAATCATAATATTTAAAAAGCTCCGCATGCGCTTCGAAATTCTCAACCAATTCACCAATTATATGGATTGCAGTCTCTGGTGAAATCCATTCGCGTGCATGAAAGCCGCCATCAGTAAAGATCAAATTTTTGCCCACACGCCCGTCACCGTTTGTTATTGTAATAGTTTTCAATAGGCGTCCTTCGTAGGACTTGCCGTATATACGTACATTAACACGTGATGGATAACGGTAAGCTAAGTCGTCGAGGTAAGCATTGACTTCGTTGTGTGAATAGTAACGTTCTGTACCAAGGCGTCCCGAACTCGCATACGGCCTTACCTTGCGCAGTTTGTGAATCTCAAGCACACTCGCTTCGAGTGTACGTCCAAAGTTGGAATCAATCAGCTCAAAAAATATTTCGTGGCTCTGAAGTAGCGCTTTGAAGTTCTTTTCTTGCTCTGGTGTAACAAGCAAGCTTGAAATGTCTCCCTCCTGACGCCCCAGTGAAAGAAACTCATATTTGTCCTGTGCTTGCGTAGAAAGCTCGAGTAGCATTTTTAGTTGAGCGGCTGTTAACGGCTTAACTTCGTACACTTTGTGTCTGCAAGAAGATTTATATTCATATATGTACATATAAAAGTTATTGGGTAGTTTGTTTCGGTTATCAGTCGTCCAATACTACCCTTCATATCTGTCTGCTCTAGCAAGCGATAATGCTCCACACAAAACAAAAATTAAACAGAAAGCAAACTTGTCCAACATTACCGCTGCTCGTTCAAACAAACCTGGCGCAGCGACTAAGTTTGTTAATCGGCCAATTATTTTTAAATTTCAATAACGGATCTCTTTAAATTATTTGGTTATCTATCAGCAATCGACTAATAAAAAATAGAAAACGAACTACCTCTTGACAATGATTGTAGTTCCTAACTTATGGGGTGACTCGTTACGAGGTAAAGCTTACATCGTTTCCAAGCCACAACTCCTCAAATACTTATCTTTTGGTTGATCGATTTAATACTACGTATTAATAAAATTTTGTTTTTATACTCAGTTGAGCAGAGCTCACAGAGTATATTAACTTTGATTGGATAACGGTTGGTTGTACAGGTATAAAGGAATCGAGATAGATAAAGACTTCCATATATCAAAATCATCAGTATCGAAAAAAAATTTGATTGAGCCATGTCCGTCCGTCCGTCCGTCCGTCCGTCTGCCCGTTAACACGATAACTTGAGTAAATTTTGAAGTATCTTGATGAAATTTGGTATGTAGATTCCTGGGCACTCATCTCAGATCGCTATTTAAAATGAACGATATCGGACTATAACCACGCCCACTTTTTCGATATCGAAAATTTCGAAAAACAGAGAAAATGCGATAATTCATTGCCAAAGGCGGTTAAAGCGATGAAACTTGGTAGATGGGTTGACGTTATGACGCAGAATAGAAAATTAGTAAGATTTTGGATAATGGGCGTGGCACCGCCCACTTTTACAAGAAGGTAATTTAAAAGTTTTGCAAGCTGTAATTTGGCATTCGTTGAAGATATCATGATGAAATTTGGCAGGAACGTTACTACTATTACTATATATGTGCTACTAAAAATTAGCAAAATTGGATGAAGAACACGCCCACTTTTTAAAAAATTTTTTTTTTAAATTCAAATTTTAACAAAAAATTTAATATCTTTACTGTATATAAGTAAATTAAGTCAAAATTCAACTCCAGTAATGCCATGATGCAACAAAATACAAAAATAAAAGAAAATTTCAAAATGGGCGTGGCTCCGCCCATTTTCATTTAGTTTGTCTAGAATACTTTTAATGCCATAAGTCGAACAAAAATTTACCAATCCTTCTCAAATTTGGTAGGGGCATAGATTCTATGACGGTAACTGTTCTCTGTGAAAATGGGCGAAATCGGTGGAAGCCACGCCCAGTTTTTATACACAGTCCACCGTCTGTCCTTCCGCTCGGCCGTTAACACAATAACTTGAGCAAAAACCGATATATCTTTACTAAACTTAGCCCACGCACTTATCTGAATTCACTTTATCTTATATATTGGTATAAAAAATGGCCAAAATCCGACCATAACCACGCCCACTTTATCGATATCGAAAATTACGAAAAATGAAAAAAATGCCATAATTCTATACCAAATACGAAAAAAGGGATGAAACATGGTAACTGGATTGGTTTATTGACGCAAAATATAACTTTGGAAAAAACTTTGTAAAATGGGTGTGACACCTACAATATTAAGTAGAAGAAAATGAAAAAGTTCTACAAGGCGAAATCAACAGCCCTTGGAATCTTGGCAGGAATATTGTTAGTGGTATTGCATATATAAATAAATTAGCAGTACCCGACAGTGGATTTTCTGGATCACCTGGTCCACATTTTGGTCGATATCGCGAGAACGCCTTCACATATACATACATCTAAGGGCCACTCGCTTTTAAAACCCTCATTAATACCTTTAATTTGATATCCATATCGTACAAACACATTCTAGAGTCACCCCTGGCCCACCCTAATGGCGATATCTCGAAAAGGCGTCCACCTATAGACCTAATGCCCACTCCCTCTTAAAATGCTCAGTAACACCTTCCGTTTGATACCCATATCGTACAAACATTCTAGAGTCACCCCTGGCCCACCCTAATGGCGATATCTCGAAAAGGCGTCCACCTATAGACCTAATGTCCACTCCCTCTTAAAATGCTCAGTAACACCTTTCGTTTGATACCCATATCGTACAAATATTCTAGAGTCACCCCTGGTCCACCCTAATGGCGATATCTCGAAAAGGCGTCCACCTATAGACCTAATGCCGACTCCCTCTTAAAATGCTCAGTAACACCTTTCGTTTGATACCCATATCGTACAAACATTCTAGAGTCACCCTTGGTCCACCCTTATGGCGATATCTCGAAAAGGCGTCCACCTCTAGAACTAAGGATTAAAAAATAAAAAATAAATGTAAGGCGCGATAACCTCCGAAGAGATCTAAGGCCGAGCTTCTCTTCCAATTTGCGTCGTGCTCCTCTTGATTTTCCCTACAAATTGGCCGGACGGGACCTACATGTTTTATGCCGACTCCGAACGGCATCTGCAAAGCAGATGAGTTTTCACTGAGAGCTTTTCATGGCAGAAATACACCCGGAGTGCTTGCCAAACACTGCCGAGGGGCGACCCCGCTTAGAAAAATTTTCTTCTAATTGAAAAATCTTATTTCTAAAATTTTGATGTTGCTTTGCCCGGGAGTTGAACCCAGGGCATACGGTGTGATAGGCGGAGCACGCTACCCATCACACCACGGTGGCCGCCACTAAGGATTACTTCCTTTTAAAATACTCATTACCACCTTTCATTTGATACCCATATCGTACAAACACATTCTAGAGTCACCCTGGCCCACCCTAATGGCGATATCTCGAAAAGGCGTCCACCTATAGACCTAATGCCCACTCCCTCTTAAAATGCTCAGAAATACCTTTCGTTTGATACCCATATCGTACAAACATTCTAGAGTCACCCTTGGTCCACCTTTATGGCGATATCTCGAAAAGGCGTCCACCTATAGAACTAAGGATCACTCCCTTTTAAAATACTCATTACCACCTTTCATTTGATACCCATATCGTACAAACACATTCTAGAGTCACCCCTGGCCCACCCTAATGGCGATATCTCGAAAAGGCGTCCACCTATAGACCTAATGCCCACTCCCTCTTAAAATGCTCAGTAACACCTTTCGTTTGATACCCATATCGTACAAACATTCTAGAGTCACCCCTGGCCCACCCTAATGGCGATATCTCGAAAAGGCGTCCACCTATAGACCTAATGCCCACTCCCTCTTAAAATGCTCAGTAACACTTTTCGTTTGATACCCATATCGTACAAACATTCTAGAGTCACCCCTGGCCCACCCTAATGGCGATATCTCGAAAAGACGTCCACCTATAGACCTAATGCCCACTCCCTCTTAAAATGCTCAGTAACACATTTCATTTGATTCCCATATGGTACAAACACATTCTAGAGATACCCCTGGTCCACCTTTATGGCGATATCTCGAAACGGCGTCCACCTATGGAACTAAGGATCACTCCTTTTCAAAATACTCATTAACAGCTTTCATTTGATACCCATATCGTACAAACATATTCTAGAGTCACCCCTGGTCCACCTTTATGGCGATTTCTCGAAAACGCGTTCACCTATAGAACTAAAGCCCATTCCCTTTTAAAATACTCATTACCACCTTTCATTTGATACCCATATCGTAAAACACATTCTAGAGTCACCCCTGGTCCACCTTAATGGCGATATCTCGAAAAGGCGTCCACCGATAGACCTAAGGCCCACTCCCTCTTAAAATGCTCAGTAACACCTTTCATTTGATACCCATATCGTACAAACAAATTCTAGAGTCAACCTTGGTCCACCTTTATAGCGATATCCCTAAATGGCGTCCATCCATAGAACTATGGCCTACTCTCTCTTAAAATACTCTTTAATACCTTCCTACACATGTCATACAACCACATTGCAGGGTTACCCTAGGTTCATTTTCCTACATGTTGATTTTCCTTATTTTGTCTCCATAGCTCTCAACTGAGTATGTAATGTTCGGTTACACCCGAACTTAGCCTTCCTTACTTGTTCAAATTAATTTAGTAAATTTTTTTTAAATATTTTTTTAGTTCCTTCGAGTTGTTTGAAGTCTTTATAAGGACGACAGTCAAAATAGACAGGATAATATGCCAAAAAGTTTTCTGCTAAGTAGTTAGGGACCTACGTGAATTATTTTATAGTGTTACCAGCCGACCCGGCAGACGTTGTTTCCTTTTAACTTTAGTTCCCCAGTCAAACACATCCAAAAAAGCCGGATGCATCAAAGAACTTACTTTTTTCGGCCACTTGTCACTAACGCTTACTGAAGCGTTGAGTTTTGTTGGCCACGGATACAAATAACAATTTGGATGGGCTGCATACTAAGCTGAAGGCAGATTACTTAGCGATACGTATAGAGATATGAGGTCACGATATCAGTAAGGGGAAACACCACAGGACGTGTGGTGAGATATCAATACTTAGCATAACACATCCCAGCTTGAGCGCAGACCATATGGCCATAATAGTATAACGTCATTAAATATTGGACGGATAGACTACCTATTTCCTTACCTCCTCTCCAGTGGATCTCTTAGAGCCACAATAGGGGTGGAAGTTTTTCGCAATGGCATGCAAATGGCAGAAAGTGTGTTAGGATGCAAGCAATCTCTGGAAATAATCGGGATAGGAAGAAGCGTACATCTATATTGGCTCCCAGGGCATATGGGAATAGATGGGAATGAAAAAGCGGACGATTCAACTAAAAATAAGATTAGGCGATATTAAGAGAAAGTGACAGTTCCACAAGTTCGACTTGGCGGAAATGATGTAGAGCCAAGCACGAAGCTGTAAAGTTTCGAAATTCATGTGTAGTTTACAACGTAAGACTAACGAAGTTGCTCCTATCTTAAAACAAGTAAGGAAGGCTAAGTTCGGGTGTAACCGAACATTACATACTCAGTGGAATGTGTTTTTTTGACATGTTTGTCAAATGGAAGGTATTAAAGAGTATTTAAAGACGGTGTGGGCCATAGTTCTTTAGGTGGACGCCATTTAGGGATATGGCTATAAAGGTGGACCAGGGCTGACTCTAGAATTTTTTGTACGATATGAGTATCAAATGGAAGGTGTTAATGAGTATTTTAAAAGGGCGTGGGCCTTAGTTCTATAGGTGAACGCCTTTTCGAGATATCTCCATAAAGGTGGACCAGGGGTGACTCTAGAGTTTTTTGTACGATATGGGTATCAAACGGAACGTGTTAATGAGTATTTTAAAAGGGATTGGGCCTTAGTTCTATAGGTGGACGCTTTTTCCAGATATCGCCATAAAGGTGGACCAGGGGTGACTCTAGAATTTGTTTGTACGATATGGGCATCAAATTAAAGGTATTGATGAGGGTTTTAAAATATCGACCAAAATGTGGACCAGGATGACCCAGAACATCATCTGTCGGGTACCGATAATTTATTTATATATGTATGTAATACCACGAATAGTATTCCTGCCAAGATTCCAAGGGATTTTCATTTCGCCCTGCAGAAATTTTTCAGTTTCTTTTACTTAATATGGTATGTGTCACACCCATTTTACAAAGTTTTTTTCTAAAGTTATATTTTGCGTCAATAAACCAATCCAATTACCATGTTTCATCCCTTTTTTCGTATTTGGTATAGAATTATGGCATTTTTTTCATTTTTAGTAATTTTCGATATCGAAAAAGTGGGCGTGGTCATATTCGCATTTCGGCCATTTTTTATACCAATACATATAAAAACTGAGCGTGGCTTCAACCGATGTCGCCCTTTTTCACAGAAAACAGTTATCGTCCTAGAATCTTAGCCCCTACCAAATTTCACACGGATTGGTAAATTTTTGTTCGACTTATCGCATTAAAAGTATTCTAGGCAAATGAAATGAAAAAGGGCGGAGCGACGCCCATTTTGAAACTTTCTTTTTTTTTTGTATTTTGTTGCACCATATCATTACTGGAGTTGAATGTTGACAATTTACTTATATACTGTAAAGATATTAAATTTTTTGTTAAAATTTGACTTTAAAAAAAAATCTGTTTAAAGTGGGTGTGGTCGTCCTCCGATTTTGCTAATTTTTATTAAGCATACATGTAGTAATAGTAGTAACGTTCCTGCCAAATTTCATTATGATATCTTCAACGGCTGCCAAATTACAGCTTGCAAAACTTTTAAATTACCTTCTTTTAAAAATGGGCGGTGCCACGCCCATTGTCCAAAATTTTACTAATTTTCTATTCTGCGTCATAAGTTCAACTCACCTACCAAGTTTCATCACTTTAACCGTCTTTGGTAATGAATTATTGCATTTTTTCGGTTTTTCGAAATTTTCGATATCGAACAAGTGGGCGTGGTTATAGTCCGATATTGTTCATTTTAAATAGCGATCTGAGATGAGTGCCCAGGAACCTACATACCAAATTTCATCAAGATACCTAAAAATTTAATCAAGTTATCTTGTTAACGGACGGACGGACGGACATGGCTCAATCAAATTTTTTTTCGATACTGATGATTTTGATATATGGAAGTCTATATCTATCTCGATTCCTTTATACCTGTACAACCAACCGTTATCCAATCAAAGTTAATATACTCTGTGAGCTCTGCTCAACTGAGTATAAAAAGAGGACTTTAGCCTCGTGACGGGTATTCTATATTTATTTAAAATCGTTTCTATCGAATCCAAATTTTATATCATGAAAACTTTGATAATTGAAAAAAATCAATATTGAAAATTAAAATATTGATAAAACATATTAAAATTACAAAGTTCAAAGTAACTGAAACACAAAGTTAAATAAAAAATAATAATAAGAACCCTTCACTACTCCCCCTTCCGAAGAATTGTTGTTAAACAAATTAAAAGTAACTTTCTTTTTGGTTTTAGTGTTAGGAATTTGTGCAACATCAATAAATGCTGGTTTTAAACGATCAACAGCAATATTTTTTATTTCATCATTTATTTCCACCTTGAAATTTTTTATGTCTTTCTCGATAACCTTATAAGGACCCTCATATGGATGTTGTAAAGCATGTTTGTTTACAACACGCACAAAACAAACTGACAATCTTTTAAGTCCGTTGGAATAAAAATATTAGAAGAATTTTGCTGATGGACTAAATTTGATCTAAAATGTTTAAAGTATTCACGTAAGCTATTTATGACATCTGATAAACATAAGTTTTTATTAACCGATACAAAATGCTCCCCAGGTAACCGTAAATTTTGACCATAAACCATTTCTGCAGGTGTAGCCGAAACATTTTCTTTGAAAGTTGATCGCAAACCTAGAAGTATTATCGGCAACTCTTGATACCAATCTCTGAGCCCATTTCTAGCCATAATTGATAATTTTAACTGTCTATGAAAATATTCCACCATTCCATTAGCTTGAGGATGGTAGGCAGATGTTGTTATGTGATGACTCCCAAGTAATTTAGTTAGTTCCGGGAACAAATTTGATGTGAACTGAGTGCCCTGATCTGTTGTTATTTCTAAAGGAACGCCAAAACGAGAAATATATTCATTAACGAATTTCTTTGCAATAGTTGCAGCAGAAATATCTTTTAATGGATATTCCTCCGGCCAACGAGTAAATCTATCAATTAAAGTAAAAATATATCGATGTCCTTTTGATATTGGTAAACGGCCTACAAATCCAAATGGATATGCTGAAATCTACTTTTAAGTATTGTAATTTTAAAAATAGGTGTTTTTATATGACGATAAACTTTCTACTTTTGGCAGCTGATACATTCTCGCGACCATAGGTTAATTTGTTTGTTCATATTTGGCCAAAAATATTTTTTAATTATTAGTCTACGAGTAACCTTTGTACCTGGATGTGATATTACATGTAACATTTCAAAAATCGTTTTTCTTAAATTATATGGAATATACGGCCGAAATTTCACACCTAATATTAAAATTTAGTACAGGAATTTTGATTAGCTTAAGGTTATTAAAACTTTGACTGTTAGTTAGTTCATTTAGTTCATTATATTTCTGTTGTTCATTTTATAAAACTTTAAAATTTATCTCTGAGTTTTTAATTGAATCAAGTTCAAAAGCTCGTGACAATGTGTCAGCTACAACATTATCTTTTCCTTCTATTTACTGTATATCATTAGTAAATTGCGCAACAATTTGAGATGTCTTGTTTACCTAGGGCTGCGCTCCGTTTTTGAGCTTAAAGCAAAAGTTAATGGTTTTTGGCCCGTGTAAATTGTAAACTGTCGCCCTTTATAAAAGGTATCTAAAATGCTTGATATTTAAATAAATGAGAAAGCTTTTTCGAATAAAAACCTAATGGCTCAGTTGCATCATTAAAGTGTTGTTGTATGACACCACCAATTTCCGTATTAGATGCATCAAAAATTAAAGAAAGTTTAGCATCTTTATTAAAATGATTTAATAACACCTTATATGCAAACTTTTCTTTAATACATTCAAAGCTTTTAGTTGATGTATCGACCCATAATAATGGTTTATCGCGTTTTTTTGTTTGTTCTATTAATTAAATCATATATTATATTCGTGTACTCAACTTTATTTGGAATATACCTATGGTAATAATTTACCATATCTATAAATTTTTGTTCCTGTTTAATAGTTTTTGGGCATTCAAAACGTATGGCTGCTGTTTTCTCATCGGATGGCCTCATTGCAGAACTAGAAATATTGTGCCCTTAAAAGTCAATACTGTTAACACCAAAAATACATTTACTTGGTTTAATATTTAACCATTACTCGGATAGTCGTTCAAAAAGTACACGTAGATGTGTTAAATGTTCTTCTTCATTTTCAATCGCAATAAGTAAGTTATCAGTGTATGCAAATACAAAATCTAGACCGTTAACAATTTCATTAATAAACCTCTGGAAGGTTTGTGAAGAATTCCTTAATCCGAAAGGCATATGCAAAACTCTAACATACCGAAAGGTGTTGTTATTGCCGTTTTGAAAATATCTTCTTTGGCCATTGGTATCTGATGGAAAATATATTTTTGTTTCGAATATTCTTATTTAAATCGTGTATATGAGGTAAAGGATAACGATCAGGTATTTTAATAACGTTCAATCTACGGAAATCACGACAAGGACGCCAGTCGTTAACATCCTTTTTAGGTGCTAAATGAAGAGGGGAAGCAGCGGATGAATTTGACGGTCTACAAATTCCAGTTCTTAAAAATAAATCAAATTCGGTTTTGGCCACTTTGAATTTATTCCAATCTAGGCGCCCGGGGTTAGAAAAAGGAAGGTTTCCTTCAGTAATAAATCTGTGGACCGTAGTATGCTTAACTGGCTTCTAATAATCTGATTCAGCTATCAATGACGGACAATTTTTTAATAATTTTGTATATTTGTTATCTACTGAGACAATCTTCGGAAGAGGAACATTACAGAAATATGAGATCGTGTTGACTGAAATATTTGTCAATGGGTCAACTAAATGTTTATTTTTGATATCAATAAGCAGGCCACTTTTACATAAATATTCAGCACCAATTATTGGTTTCGCTATGTCAGCTATTAAAAATGTAAAAGGAAATTCGCGTCTCAAACCTAAATTTATATTCAAAATCTTTTTTCCATATGTCGAAATTGTAGAACCATTAGCTGCTTTTAAAATAATATCGGATTTATTTTTATTTAAAAATTTTGAAACAGGCAAAACCAAAATTTCTGCCTCACTGTCAATAACAAAATTAAGTTTATTATCCCGATCATATATAAAGAAGCGACGAGTAGATACTTCAAAATGTCCAGTGTTTGTCGCTGCAACGACGGACGAAGTTAGTTTGATGAACTATTATTCGTTGAAAAAGCACAAGGTTGTTCACATTTTTTAGCCTTGCTACCGAATCTATAATGATACCTACATACCCAATTCTGATTATCGCGAGAATTTGATCTATACCTTAAAGGACTTTTTAATCTACTTCTACTAGTCGAACGAGATCTTGAAAAATTGTGATGTATTTCTTTCTTAAATTCTGATAATTCCAAAGATAATTTTTCAAAATTTTTGTACATAATACTAGTTGTTTAAACCAAATTACGCATTAATGCATTTTCGCTTTTTGAATTTTGAAAATTATTGATAGAAGCAATTTCGTTTTTATTTATAACCTCCCATACATTATCAGCTAATTTCATTGATTCATTTATGTCACTAGAATTTGAATTAGTTAAAATTACATTTAAATTCTTTGGTAGTTTTATCATCCAAAGTTTCTTAAGAACTTCTTGGCTGAAGTTAGTACCAGAGAGAAATACTAAAGACCAATAAAATGCAGATGGTTTGCGATCTCCCATCTCAGAATCAGATAAAACCCTATCTAATTTGGCATTCTCACTTAAAGAATCAAAACCTGCTTTAATTCAGAAAATTTATTTGTCTCAGGAGGATTTTGAACGAAATCTAAAATTGTCGTAATTACATCTCGAGAAAGCGCAGTTATGACATATTCATATTTTGTTACTTCCTGTGTTATATTCCTTCTATTAAAATGCATTTCGGAAAGGATGAACCATGCCTCTGGGCAACTCGTCCAAAATTGGGGAAATTTAACTGACGTTGCAAAAATTTCATTATTGTGCTGATTCGCATACGGATTTATCAATTCATCTTGAAAATTATTATTTTGTAAATCGATAAGCGAATCATTTTGTTGATGTATTGGTGTAGATGTATGTGTGCTATGTGGTGGAGAATGAAACATAATTATTAAATTTGTATGAGTTAATCGGGGATTGCCCGTAGTGCTTTAAATGTATGAAAACATTTATTTGAAGCAATTTTTAATTTTTTAATTTATTTAATAATTTGGGAAAATTTTAAACAACGTGACGGGAAAAACTTTACAACAACTAAGGCATGACGTGGCTGAATGCGTTTGTAACACTTTCAACTATCGTAGGGGTGCGGGTTCAAATCCCACTCCCGGGAGAAAAGGCTTTGAAGAGATTTACAAGGTATAATCGAAGCAGCTGTCGCTTTGTCCGTCCTGATGTCACGTTTTTGTAACACTTTCAACTATCGTAGGAGTTTGAACCCCACTCCCGGGAGAAAAGGCTTTGAAGAGATTTACAAGGTATAATCGAAACAGTTGTCGCTTTGTCCGTCCTGATGTCACGTTGTTTAAAATTTTTCCAAATTATTAAATAAATCATAATTATTTAAAATAAATAAAATATATTTTTACTTATTATTAAGAATTTATGAGCTTAACACCGGCTGTTTCCTAAGAGAAACTGAAAAGAGAGAAGAGAAACATTTGCTGGTATATTGCGATGGTACCATTTCGAAAACCGCAACGAATTCATCGTCAGGCAATTTCGTAAAGTTATCAAAGGTTTCACCGAGATTCAAACCGCGAATCACACGATGAAACTGCAGTTGCCTTAACCACTAGGCTATCCTGCTTGTATTGGCTCCTATAAAATATATTTATATAATTAAAATTAAATTAACATTCGCTCCTTTACAAAAAAGCGTTCCAAATTTTTCTTCTAAAATTGCAATCGCCGTCTCTTTTTCCTTATTTCCCTTGACCGTAATTTCGTTAGGATGAGCGCTTGTCTTCATTTTTAATTTTGATTGATACAGTAGATTTTTACTCACTGTGTACCTAGTAACCTCTTAATAAAAAACAAAAAAATTATATATGATGAAGAAATTATGCAATGGCTTTAAAATTAATTGAAGAAATTATGCAGTGGCTTTAGAAGGGAATGAGTCTCTGAGAGATTGATCGATGCGTGTTTCACTATTTTTGAAGCGTTTGCATTTGACAAATGTGGATATAAATAAGATGATCTATATGCTGTGTCAGATTGCTCGTGAGTGTGATGTTGTTGTACACCTTTATTATATTCACTGGTTCTTACTGCTGACGTTGTACTTAAATTTAAATCTGAGAGTTTGATTTAGCGCGAATCACAGTTGGTTATTCACAGTTGGTTATTTTTTGTTTTTAATTTTTTATTTTTTTTTTTAAGCTATTGCATAGATTTTATCGCGGGCTTGGCGACTAAATCAAAAAAACCGTAACGGATATTTGTCAAAAAAGATCCGAAAAGGCTCGAAAAGGTTCGTAAAGGTTCGGTGTTAGCAACAGGCCAAATACATAAAATTGGATCTCTATCATAAACAGCGGTGGGCACCACTACATTTACACGGTTACCAAATTGAGAATGTGTTAGTAAACACGAACGCGTAGCGAGCACGAAAGCAAAATAAATTATTTATTTAGTTTGATTTCAATGCTTGAAAGGTTAACACGTGTCACACGCACTCTTTGGTACTCTGTTTTAAGCGCGCGTGCGACACTTCCTCGCATCATCGAAATCAAACTAAAAGAGCTGTAGTTGATTTTCACGAAGTAGCCATTGTGCTATCGCTTATCGTATACATATATGGTCGCTTACAAGCCAACCTAATAAAAACGCACTGCGTTTTTTTAGAGCACGCAAACAACCGGCGTTTTTGCCCTAACCCAAATAAGCATGCGTTGCGACAATGTAAAGCATGTGTGCAAACGTCAAATCTAAATGTCACGCAGAACAAAAATTGGAAATTGAGTTAGGTTTTCACGCAGCAAATTCAATTTGAGTTGCTCTCATACAAGTTGTATGTGCATGAGACATTTTTGACAGAAAATGACTTGCGTGCGTTTATATTAGGTTGGCTTGTTAGCAGGTGCTAAGCTCACGCCCACTCCGGATCATAAAGTTAAAGTTAAAGTTAAAGCGAAAGTTAAAGTTAAAGTTAAAGTTAAAGTGAATGTTAAAGTTAAAGCGAAAGTTAAAGTTAAGGTTAAAAATAAAGTTAAAAATAAAGTTAACAAGTAAGGAAGGCTAAGTTCGGGTGTAACCGAACATTACATACTCAGTTGAGAGCTATGGAGACAAAATAAGGAAAATCACCATGTAGGAAAATGAACCTAGGGTAACCCTGGAATGTGGTTGTATGACATGTGTATCAAATGGAAGGTATTAAAGTGTATTTTAAGAGAGAGTAGGCCATAGTTCTATGGATGGACGCCATTTAGGGATATCGCCATAAAGGTGGACCAAGGCTGACTCTAGAATTTGTTTGTACGATATGGGTATCAAACGAAAGGTGTTACTGAGCATTTTAAGAGGGAGTGGGCATTAGGTCTATAGGTGGACGCCTTTTCGAGATATCGCCATTAGGGTGGGCCAGGGGTGAGTCTAGAATGTTTGTACGATATGGGTATCAAATGAAAGGTGGTAATGAGTATTTTAAAAGGGAACAATCCTTAGTTCTAGAGGTGGACGCCTTTTCGAGATATCGCCATAAAGGTGGACCAAGGGTGACTCTAGAATGTTTTTCTACGATACGGGTATCAAACGAAAGGTGTTACTGAGCATTTTAAGAGGGAGTGGGCATTAGGTCTATAGGTGGACGCCTTTTCGAGATATCGCCATTAGGGTGGGCCAGGGGTGACTCTAGAATATTTGTACGATATGGGTATCAAACGAAAGGTGTTACTGAGCATTTTAAGATGGAGTGGGCATTAGGTCTATAGGTGGACGCCTTTTCGAGATATCGCCATTAGGGTGGGCCAGGGGTGACTCTAGAATGTTTGTACGATATGGGTATCAAACGAAAGGTGTTACCGAGCATTTTAAGAGGGAGTGGACATTAGGTCTATAGGTGGGCGCCTTTTCGAGATATCGCCATTAGGGTGGGCCAGGGGTGACTCTAGAATGTTTGTACGATATGGGTATCAAACGAAAGGTGTTACTGAGCATTTTAAGAGGGAGTGCGCATTAGGTCTATAGGTGGACGCCTTTTCGAGATATCGCCATTAGGGTGGGCCAGGGGTGACTCTAGAATGTGTTTGTACGATATGGATATCAAATTAAAGGTATTAATGAGGGTTTTAAAAGCGAGTGGCCCTTAGATGTATGTATATGAGAAGGCGTTCTCGCGATATCGACCAAAATGTGCACCAGGTGATCCAGAAAATCCACTGTCGGGTACTGCTAATTTATTTATATATGCAATACCACTAACAGTATTCCTGCCAAGATTCCAAGGGCTGTTGATTTCGCCTTGTAGAACTTTTTCATTTTCTTCTACTTAATATGGTAGGTGTCACACCCATTTTACAAAGTTTTTTCCAAAGTTATATTTTGCGTCAATAAACCAATCCAGTTACCATGTTTCATCCCTTTTTTCGTATTTGGTATAGAATTATGGCATTTTTTTCATGTTTCGTAATTTTCGATATCGATAAAGTGGATATAATCGGATTTTGGCCATTTTTTATACCAAGATAAAGTGAATTCAGATAAGTACGTGGGCTAAGTTTAGTAAAGATATATCGGTGTTTGCTCAAGTTATTGTGTTAACGGCCGAGCGGAAGGACAGACGGTGGACTGTGTATAAAAACTGGGCGTGGCTTCCACCGATTTCGCCTATTTTCACAGAGAACAGTTATCGTCATAGGATCTATGCCCGTACCAAATTTGAGAAGGATTGGTAAATTTTTGTTCGACTTATGGCATTAAAAGTATTCTAGACAAACTAAATGAAAATGGGCGGAGCCACGCCCATTTTGAAATTTTCTTTTATTTTTATATTTTGTTGCATCATATCATTACTGGAGTTGAATTTTGACTTAATTTACTTATATACAGTAAATATATTAAATTTTTTGTTAAAATTTGAATTTTAAAAAAATTTTTTTTAAAAAGTGGGCGTGTTCTTCATCCAATTTTGCTAATTTTTATATAGCACATATATAGTAATAGTAGTAACGTTCCTGCCAAATTTCATCATGATATCTTCGACGACTGCCAAATTACAGCTTGCAAAACTTTTAAACTCCCTTCTTGTAAAAGTGGGCGGTGCCACGCCCATTGTCCAAAATCTTACTAATTTTCTATCCTGCGTCATAACGTCAACCCATCTACCAAGTTTCATCGCTTTAACCACCTTTGGCAATGAATTATCGCATTTTTTCGGTTTTTCGAAATTTTCGATATCGAAAAAGTGGGCGTGGTTATAGTCCGATATCGTTCATTTTAAATAGCGATCTGAGATGAGTGCCCAGGAATCTACATACCAAATTTCATCAAGATACTTCAAAATTTACTCAAGTTATCGTGTTAACGGTCAGACGGACGGACGGACGGACGGACATGGCTCAATCAAATTTTTTTTCGATACTGATGATTTTTATATATGGAAGTCTTTATCTATCTCGATTCCTTTATACCTGTACAACCAACCGTTATCCAATCAAAGTTCATATACTCTGTGAGCTCTGCTCAACTGAGTATAATAATAAGAACCCTACACTATGAACTCAATCAGTCTATGTGACGGACCGGTCAGTACAACCTAACCTAAACTATCAATTATTGATCGCGTAGTCGTCGATATGTTATAAAAAATGTATTGATTTTTTTCAAAAAGTTATTGCTTTATTATCGAAAGCTTATCGAGTTTTTTTCTAAAATGTATATATTATTTATCGATATTTTATCGCAAATTTATCGAAAATATTTGGAAAATGTATCGAAAAGAAATTGATTTTACATAACAAATTTATCGATTTGACATCGAAAAGCTATCGATTTCTTATCGGTGCATTACATATTTGTTAGAGGTGTGCTAGATATTTGTAATTGACCACTTATCGGCTTCTTATGAAACTTATGAAAATCTGTATCGCTAAAGGACCAGCCGATACTGAGCCATTAACAAGCCGATGAGTCGGCGATAGCAAGCGGAAAACAATCCGATAACTTGACGATAATAATTCGATATTGCAGTGTTTGGCAAGCACTACGACTGTATATCTGCCATGAAAAACTCTCAGTGAAAACTTATTTGCCTAGCAGATGCCATTCGGGGTCGGCATAAAATAAGTAGGTCCTGTCACGTAAATTTGTAAGAAAAATTAAAAGCACGACGCAAATTGGAAGAGAAGCTCGGCCTAAAATCTCTAATGATCGTGCCTTACATTTATTTTTTTGTTGTTTATAATAGTTTGATATCGATAATGCGCCGATAATAAAACAATAACGTGTCGTTTTCACCTGTTACCGATAGGATGCCAATAAAGGTCCTCTCAAAAAGCCCAAAACTGTTTGGTTCTGGTAAAGTCCCCTGTGTTGTGTTTTTCCTTGCGAGCTCTAGTTGAAAGTTTTCTGGACGTACATCTGCATTTCGCCCCTCGGCAGTGGTTTGGGAAACACTCCGAGTTTATTACTGCTATTAAAATCTTTTTTCTTAGCGAAAATTCGAAATCGATGTAACACATGTAGGTCCGGTCCCGCCGTAGGAAATATTAAAAGTAGCAGGGCGCAAATAGCAAAAGGGGATCAGCTCAAATCTCGACGACGTTATATTGCGCGAAGTTATTTATTATATGAAAATTTATAGAATTATATCCATTTTTATAATATTTGGTTTTTTTATACATTGGCTTGTGGTATCGAAGCAAAATATGATGCGGCAACCATGGTGTCAACCACAGTACGTAAGCTTAACAGTACTGTTAACAAAACTTTTTACAGGACGAAAGCTTTTATTTACATTTATTTTAAAATTTTAATAGCTTTCAAAGCTCAAAATAATACTTCAGTTTGTTATTAACGTTATTAATGTTTGAACTTTATGTTAATAACAGCCGGACTTCCTTGAACACCTTCTGAAAAAACTACTAGATCAGAGCCGGCCACACAAATTCTAAAACAATTGCATAAGTGTGTGTAAAAATTGAGTGACAACTCCCCACAGTGTGCTAAAAGAAAATGTGGACTGTGAAGTTCGAAATTAAAAAGGGCTCTGGTTATTTGATTTCAAGCTAATCCTAACAATATTTACTTATATTCATATAACTAAGAACGTGGAGGTCGAGCTAGCCAGATAAAACTTTTTTATAAAAGAAGATATGATGTTTCTTCAATGCAAAATTTACTTAAAAAAATCACTTTTTCATTAAGAGAGAACTATAAAACAAAGTAAATGTAAAGATAAAATATATATTTTCAAAACATAAAGTTATTCAATAAAAAAAATTTATAAAAATTAATAAAACTAAGTAGAACGTATAAAAAGTTACTTATATTAAATTGTCAATATTTATTAATAATAAATTTATTATTATTAATTATTAATATTTAAATTGTCAATATTAATATGTTTGTTCAAAGGAACTTAATAATACTAACTAAAACGTATTAAAATTCACTTTAACATTGCAGCATATTGTTATTATATGCCTAAAAAGTAGCATGGACTTTTTTCCTTTTGCATTCACTGTTGATTTTAGTGAGTGACAAGCGAAAGTAAACGAGCGTGATCGCACATCGTTAGTGGCTGTGTGAAAATACGAACTCAAATTTCACAATGTGCAACTTTTGGCCGACTCTGCTTTGAACTGTCGAATAAATAACTCAAATATTCAGTACAATAAAACGGTCTTAATTTAGACTACTTTCGGAGTAGTACTCCACAATTACAATTATTGCGTAACGAACATGCCTTCTGAAACAGTTGTATCTCATACTTGGTTATTTAACTGTATACATTTATATCTGTAGTTTATGTGTTTGTCTAGCTATATGCGTGTGTCAATTGGACAGTAAAGTCCCCTCTCGGAAAACGAAAATCATACTATACAAGTCACTTATCGTACCCGTCCTGCTATATGGTGCAGAAGCATGGACCATGACAACATTAGATGAAGCGGCTCTGGGAGTGTTCGAGAGAAAAGTTCTTCAAAAGATTAGGGACATCAACGCGTTAGCGATGTCGAGTACCGAAGCAGATTTAACTATGAGCTGTACGAGCTCTACGCAGACATCAACATAGTCCAGCGAATTAAATCGCAGCGGCTGCGCTGTCTAGGCCAAGTTATGCGTATGAAAGATGACGTTCCGGACAAGAAAGTGTTTCTGCCGGAACCCGCCTATGGAAGCAGAGGTAGAGGGCGGCCCCCACTCCGTTGGAAGGACCAGGTGGAAAACGATTTAAGCTCTCTTGGTGTGATCAATTGGCGCAGAGAAGAAGTGACTGGTGCGCCTTGTTGGACGGCCATAACCGTTTAAACGGTTAAGCGCCAATTTGTTTTATCAGACTAGCACCTATGAAGCAGAATTGGAGTGGCTATCACCTCATAAAGAGTATTATCCTAGGCGATAGCCCTAACTCCTCTCTATGGCCGGCTCAAGAAGTATAAAGTAACTTTACAAAATAATACCTCAATATTTATTTAACCTTATCAGAAAATATCAGTAGTACGCCGGCAAGTCCAAGAATCAGACATCTTATATCTCCTTCTTAAAATGATACAACTCCGTTTAGCCAGTGCTGACAGCATGTCCATTTGACTAAGCTCACCCAACCACCGGATGCATATGGTACTGAAGAACATCGCGCAGATTGTCCAGGGGTTTATTGCAAGCAAGGATCGCTAGGGAATCTTCGTTGGCAATCACTGGCTACTAACTCCACCAAAACCTCTTTTACAACCACAACGCAGGGTGGAGAGATTAGAACACCGCCTGTGGGGGCCCTCTGCATATTTTTATCTTATTTGTGTGGCACAAAAGTTTTTTAATGACAAATCAAGACCTTTTTGATGGCCTACGTTTATAAGTCTAGAAAGGAACTCAGAAAGAACTTTTTGTCCTCTAGAGAGCTCTAAACATACTTTGTATTCGTTGACTTGCACTACAATGGGCGTGCTGTGATCCTGACAGCGACAGAAACTTTTCGCTTCGAAACATTTAACGGTGCGTTTAAAATTTAAAACAGGTGAACAAAATTCCCAAAGATCGTTGAAGTTACTCTAGAATAATACCATCCGCGCACAAGCAATCCATGTAGGTATTGAAAGAATTAACCTAGAAGGTTCAATATATATTAAATCACTCCCAAAACGGTCGGACTAGTAACTTAACGGTGTTAGTTTCTCGAATATACTGGCGAGAACCCTGAACGCTAAACAACCAGACTCGATAGACGCGGCTAAGAAAATACTCGACAACATTCACAACTATTGCGATAGAGCAACATTCAAAAACGAACGACTGAACAAGTGGAAAACTTTTCAATCGCATAAAGCTAAGTATAGTAATAAGAACATAACGGCAACAAACGGTATATTGAAAGAGTGTGTGAAGAGCATGTCAGTTAGTGTGACAACAAAAATTGCTACTATACACAATGCATACATTCTTCATAGAGTGCACTTGGCTTACTTTATTGCACGTAGTCCTAACTACGTATACGCAACTTATAAATTACTGAGAAGAGTTTTTCCAGTAACTATATTAATCGAAGCAGTCGGTAGTTGATTTGTACTCATACACCATGAGTGGATTGTGAACAAAATTCGGTTAAACGTATCACATAGCAGTCAACTTAAATTCATAGAAAACCTGCATATTGCATAGTACTGATGAGAGTGTTCACCGCACGGTTCTCTTTAAAAACCGCATAGATCAGGGACCGTAACAGCTATAAGTTTTATTATAAAAATCTCTCTTGTGGACAATAGTCATAGATGAACTCCTTCAGTTACTGAAAACCAATGGATTTGACACACAAAGGAATGCAGATGACTTAGTATGCAGACGACTAAGTCGCATGCAACATGCCTTGCGCATCATTGGAAGGATATGTGATACCAAAGGACGTCTATCAGTCCTAACAAAACTGTCATCCTTTTACACGGAGAAGAAAACAAAAATCCGATTTTCAATGGAAGCAATATACCTAGGGGTGGTACAATGGGTAGAACCCTCACATACCACTCATGCAGATGCTACCTTAAACAAAACAACAAGAACTTTTTTCGTCTGCACTCAAATCTATGGTAAACAACGGGAATATCTCCCAAAATGGTATACTGGATGTTTCATACTATCGTGAAGCCAATAGACACCTACGTTTTCTTAGGTTGGTGACCGGAGTCGATGAAAAGAACAGCAATAACAAAATTAAGCCAACTGTATCGACTAGTTTTTATTGACTTAACGGGCGCTATGAGAACGTCCTTCTGCTGATGCACTTAGTTCGTTAGTAGGGGGAAGCTATTCCTACTATTATATTCTTATAGAGAAAGCGGCAGTACTTGCTGGTGTAAGACTGCCAAATACTGGTGAGCTAAAAATCGAAAACATGACATTGAATATGAAGATAAAAGAAAATTATAGAAAATCCTATATTGTAAATACGTAATACAATGGCCACTACGCTCAGAATCTCACGAAACTTTGAGACGTTCATTGTGACCAGAACTGGGAAACAGGGGTCGATATAGTGACACTGATAAAGAGGTATGTTTCGCGGTTGGATCGAAACTTGATGGCGGAAAAACTGAAGTTGGTATATACGGGTTGAACTTCCAGAAAACGATACTAATGGCATGATACCTTAATATATTTCAATATCAATTTGCGGTACAGAATATCTAAGGAGAGACTTATCCTCGAGGAGTGTTCTCAATATGTCAGACAGCCTTGCAACTTTGCGTGTATTGTAGTCTTCTTACACAACTACTTCTAAGCAAGTGGATGAATGCATTGGGGTTCTAAATAATCTGGGAGCCGAAAACAATTTTTTGTTAAGATGGGTTACTATTCATCAGGGACACGAAGGTAATGAACATGCATACTACCTAGCCAAGTAGGGTGCTATAGTAGCGTTCTACGAGCCAGAGCCCTTCTGAAGATTCAAAAAGGAACGCAGTAAGGAAACCATAAGTAAATGGGATACAAAGAAGTTCAGACAACACTGGATTAATTGCATAGAGAAAAGACGGACCAAATTGTTTATACTTCCAGCAACGATAGTACAAGCCAAATTCATTAATATAAGAAGAGGGGACCTACGAATTTTCACTAGTATCCAGATACACTGTAGTATACCATGTCACCTAAGAAAGTTAAATCTATTCGATAAACAAATCTGACAATTTTGTGAGGCGGAGGATGAAACGTTCGTTATATTTTCTCCGAATTCTTCGCTCTGGCAAGGCGGGGGCACTTAATCTCTTCAAGTAAATCTTAAAAAAAATATCTTTAGTCTGCGTGGTAGGGAACGTATTTGTGTAATTCTTCTAAAGGTGGTATTTCTTTTCAGGATGATTCTTTTGGTTTAAATTAAACAGCTATTTGCAATCCCTGCTATTCCCCCATATTTTTATCAATTCGTAAATGTGCCTACAATTGAGTTATCAATTTGTTGAGGAAAATTCGTAAAAGGTAAATAAGTTAACTTGTGAGTTTCGTTTATTGCATTTCTTCAATTCTTTCTTTCATTTCTTTCTCCCTTTCTCCTCCATACAAAATGCTTCAATGCTGCCAAATTCATACTGACCATGGCTATTAAGGAGTCATCATTGCTTATGGTTGAAATGGCAATAAGTTGAAAAGTTGTTATGATAAAGGACGATCAAACAAGCTGGACAACAATTTGTGAGGCCAGTTTTGTAGGAAAAAGTAAAGTCACACAAACATACACCGACATACATAAACATATAAGAATATAAATGAAATCATCAAACGGTATGATTGCCCAAATTCACTTCAGACAATCAGATAAAATATTTCTTGATGAGTCTGTATCTGAGTCAGCATCATATGGGTGATTCGTACGTAGGTGGAATGTTTGTGATTTTTATGGGATTTGTTTTTGTAGCTGTTAATCATAGTTCTTTAATGTGAATGCTGGCAAACCTAGCACATGTTCATATGTGTATGTGTGTGTGTTTGCGTTTTTTACTTTTACTTGTTAACAAGCTTGTTTCCTCAACCTGTGACAATTTGTATATCTTTCAAATATAACACATAAATATAATAACGAAATTACAGCAATTCACAATTGTTCTTATTTTTTGCTCATAAAACAATTTGATGTCACCCGCTGCGCTCTGGCTCATCCCCTTTTTTAGACCTATGGCCGTATCGACTCCATGCGATTTCTTGTTTTGTCACTACATTAACCAGCACCTGCCCAGCCCTTAAGGCAATGCACATTTGCTTTTGGCTACGGTGACCATAAATAGAAATCGAAATGTGTTCTTTGTCTCTGACAGGTTTTCCATATTTGTTGCTAAAGCTCTAAGTTGAGGACAAAATGCTCGGTTGAGGACAAAATGTTCAGCTACATCCGAACTTTGAAGAAAGTAATTGCATGATACATTTTTTTCTATTTTTTATTGCACGACACTATGGCGTAAAGTCGTTAACATCTTTTCTGTCTAGGGGCTAGGGTGGCTCCAGAAAGAAGTTTTCTGAAGAGAGTAGTATGTAAAACTTGTGATTACGAGTCCGACGCTGCTGCGAGTTGAAGAGGGAAACGTCTTTTCAGAAAGAAAAAAGATACGGACGGACTTGAGTGAGTAAAGCACAAGCCTTAAGTCAAAAAGAAGCTTCTAGACTTACTTGGTTCTTAAACATTCGAACGGTGTTTTCCGACTAACAAATTCAATTTATTTATTTTGGAGATTCTAAGGAATGTTAGTCCGGCCTCCCGTCCGGATGAGAAAAATTTCTTCTGGGCTGGAGCAACTTCATCCATTCACACAACATTTATTTGTCAACGTAGCCCCTGGATCTTGATTCGTCAAACTATGTTGATAAAGCTCATACAGCATTGAATCTTTTTCAGCACTCGCCGTCGCCAACGCGAGAAAGTAAGTAAATGTTTTGAAAAACTTGTCCCTAAGTGAAGTTGTCAACGTCCACGCTTCCGCGTTTTATAGCAGGACGTACATGATAAGTGAGTTGTAGAGCCGAGATACGACTTACGGACATCGGCTACCAGGTCTACGTTTTCGTTATTATAGAAGTGCAGCTATCTTGATCGACCTTTTTTCGTTTGCTAAATTTTTATGTAACATAAAGACACTCATCTTTATAGAAGTCTTAGCTGCCCAATCAACCTGGAAGTGTGTATTGAACCTTTTTATGTACGTTTTTACTAATTTTGTTAGCTTTTACCATTCCCGCTCGAGCCAGTCGTAAATTTAACTTTTTCACTTTTGCGCAAGTCACAACTCTTAAAATTTTACCCTCATTTTTACAGGATGGTGTGAAAAATGGTGCTGGACCAGATAATAATGCGAAAAGGCCCATCAGCACCTAAAAAGTGTTATAACGCAGCAATCATACCCCTGCAAAAATCACGATTACTCCATGCACGCATGTATGGATTATAACCACGCCCATTTTCTATATCGAAAATTTCGAACAACCAAAAAAGTGCGATAATTCATTACCAAAGACGGATAAAGCGATGAAAATGGGTAGGTGAGTTGAACTTATGACGGAGAATAGAAAATTAGTAAAATTTTGTACAATGGGCGTAGCACCGCCCACTTTTAAAAGGAGGTAATTTAAAAGTTTTGCAAGCTGTAATTTGGCAGTCGTTGAAGATATCATGATGAAATTTGACAGGAACGTTACTCCTATTACTATATGTCTGTTTCGAGGAGGAGCTATTTTGCACCACCTATTTTCCAAAAACGAATAAAAATTAACACTTCAATTTATGATCAACTTTATTGATTCGTGATCGCAGTAGAAGTGATTTCAATTGTCTTATTAGCGAGAGTTGAACCGTAATGATATGCAAATACATAAGTACATACGTAGGTATTCAAGTACATTAGAATGAAGTGGAAAAGAAAATAAATATATTTGGTACATTGCAGGAGAATTACAGCTAGGTCCGCGGTCATGATATTAAGATTTGCAAAACCCGAAATTTAGATTTGTAAATCCCGAAACGCAATAT